>NW_024722227.1:15750122-15822622 GCF_018991925.1 Homarus americanus
AAGTCATCACCTGTGTTAAGTCATCATAGTCATCATCTACGTTTGTCAGTTTTAGGCACATCTCACATGACTGACCGACCATCGATGTTCTTTCCGCGCGTGGGTGTTAGTTTTCAATGCGTCGTATTATTTACGCTGGTGGATGTAAGACCTCCTACCCTCACTGACGCAGCTAATAATAAATAATAATAATAATAATTAACGGTTTATTGAAAGAGCTTGGCAGCCAGAAGGCTGAAAATATACAGTTACATAATTGGGGAATGGGTTTCAAATTACAAATAATATACAAATAACATAAGTGATATAAATACGATATATGATAACTAGATAGGGAAAAGCTCAAACTACAGGACATTTCAACATAGTGACAGTACAAGAAGTAGTATTTACTGGGAGTGAATACACTGGTTTATTACAAGTTATTGATAATTTTTACAATGGATGGGACTGCCCTGTTCTTATAGCGATCAGTTCGTGCACGTATGGGCTGGATGCGGTTGTGGTGTCGAACAGCAATTCTCGGGCTAGTGATCTCAGGTGGTAGTAGGAGCTGGTGTCGAGGATGGTGCAGAAGCTTCTTACCAAATTTGCAGATGAGGTCGTGGTGATGGTCAGTGAGAGTCGAAAGGGTCAGTGTGTTGAGCGCTTCTTGATATGTGGAGTAGGAAGGAGAGAGAATAATCTTGCATGCCCTCTTTTGCACTTTTTCTAGGTGTTTACGTTGTGTGGCATTTAGGGAGGAAGACCAGGTAGGGGAGGCATAGGTGAGCTTGGGAATTATGAATGTTGAGTAAACACTGAGGAGCTCGGGTGCAGGAACTTCGAGGGACTTGTCGACGGAGGAGGTGGAGACGGAAACTGGAGGATTTGACAACTTCACTGACGTGTGGTTTCCAATTTAGTTTGTTGTCTATGGTGACGCCGAGGAGCTTCGTGGAATCTACAACCTGGAGTGTGTTCGGACCTAAATTAATGAAAGGGGGTGGGACAATGTCGGAGGAGAGGTTGATGTGCATAACCGTGGTCTTGGTATGGTTGATGGTGACGTGGTTGTTGGTGGCCCAGTTTTGGAGACCGTTCAATAAATCCTGAAGGGCGGTTTAGTCGGGAGCAGAATTGTTGACGCTGATCTCAATGGTGGAGTCGTCGACATAATTCCAGCGAGCGGGGGTTTCTCTTAGGGCATCATTGATAAGCATAAGGAAGCAGAGTGGTCCCATCTTGGTGCCTTGGGGGACGCCACAAGTGAGTGACTGAAAGGTGGAGACAGCCCCTCGGAAGCGTACAGCTTGGCGTCGGTCACTGAGGAAGTCTGTAAGCCATGGTATAAGAGTTCTCCTAAGCCCGAGGTCAATAGCTTTGTTGATGATTATATTGTGGTCGACTAGGTCGAATGCTTTTGTGAAATCAATGAAGGCGACAGCTACAGACGTTTTATCGTTTCTCGAGATGGCGGTATATGTAATCGAGAAAGCTGACAAGACAGTGAGTGGTGGAGGAAGTTTTCATATTGCCAAATTGCTGAGGGTCTACGACTCCTGCAATATCAGCATAAGCCCAGTCCAACACAAAACTTTTACAGATTAGGCTGGGTATTGGAGTGATTGCAATAGGTCGTAGCTGATTTAAGGATTGTGGGCTGGTTGACTTGGGCACTGGTGATACATGTCTTCCAGTCAGCTGGGCATCTGGCTTGACTGAGAGAAGCATTGATGATGGAGCATAGGGGTTTAGCAATCTCCGGGGAGAACTCCTTGAAGCGTTTCATTGGTAAGTCAATGGAGGTGGTAGAGCTTTTTAATTTTAGTTTGTCCAGACGTTTTGTTACTTCAAATTCTTCTACTAAGTCAATGGGAAGGGGGGCTGGTAGGTAAGCAGGGAGAGTGGTTGTGTCAAGCCGGGGGAGCGTCTGGCATATAGTAGCGAAATGGTTATTTGATTGCTCAGCTGCGTCAACATTCGTGAGATGGCTAAGGAGGGGGAGGGGTGTGTCTTATTGTTTAGTCCACAGAGTTCTTTAAGCTTACCATACCATTGACTGATGTTGGTCTGCTTCAGGTGTTGTAATTTGGTTGGGTAGTGGGACTTCTTTGCATTGCGTATTTCGTGGATGACTCGGTTGCGAAGGGACCTGTAGCGGATGTGGTCATTGAGATGAAAGGCTCTGTCTCTCTGTTGCATAAGTCTTTTGATCCGAGGTGTGATCCAGGGCAAGTCAGCTGGGTGAGATCTGACGGACTTCTCGGGGAAGAAGTGGTGGTGAGCTTCCGTGGTGGTGTTGATATAATTTTTCAATTTGGTTTCCACGTCATCCACGCTAAGTAATTCAGTCTAGGAATGGTGAACTATCCACTGCCCGAAGAGGCGCACTGCAGAGTCAGCAATCGGCCTGTAGGTCTTGATGTAGGGTCTGTACTTGAGTGGGAGTGGCAGCTGGGGACCAGAGCATTGATAAGTGTGTGCTACACCCGATAGGAGGCATTGGTTGAGGTGGTTGGTACTGGTCCGCTAAGTCAGTTAAGATAAGGTCAAGGGTATTTTGACCGTGTGTGGGGAAGTTCACAACTTGTGATAGTGACAGCTTGTCCTGGATATCAGTGGTGTCAATTTCATTATAATCCCCGCATAATACTAACTAGGCACATGGGTACCTAACTCTGAGGTGGTCTGAGGTGGTAATGAGATAATTGATAAGAATGTCTCTGGTGGGTGAGCGAGGCGGATGGTATGCCACACAGATTATGATGGAAGCAGTGTGGCGCGGGTGGGCTGGTGGCACAACACGTACCCATAATGCTTCCACATCTGCTGGGACTTGAACATCCAGGCGTGACGGGCGTAGGCCATCTTGACAGAAGAGGGCAACGCCCCCTCCGCGTCTATGTGAACGAAGGTGATGAAAGAGTTGATATCCCTCAATATGACACGTTTCAGGCACAATTTGCCAAGCCTCACATATGGCAACGACGCTCGCGGCGGCTTACCTGACTGTAGTTGCCAGCTCGTCAAACTTGTTAGCTAGGGAAATGACGTTGGATAGCAGTAGAGACTGGAACTTCAGTGTAATGGTACGGTCTGTCAAGGGTGGGTTTCTCCGGTTTCCTAGTTGAGGTTACGGTCCTAATGGGCTTAAGTGTATGACGGCCCTGTCTACTGCTACGCGCGTGGAATATGTTCAGTGGCTTGAGTTGCGCGAGAACACTGCCATCAGGATAACCGTTCCCACGCTTTAGATGGTACAGAGTGCGTCGGGAGTAAGTGATTGGTGGCCATCTGTTGATATCTGTTGTGGGCGGACGGAAGTGTTTGTCTCCGGTGGCCATGAACTCACTGACGGCAATTTGAGGGCCACTGACACTGGTAGATATCTGTTAATATTTGTCAGTCGTAAAGACCGTGGGTCCTTGTCCCTGGCGCTTGGGGTTGCCGACACAGTTTTCACGATATATGTAAACACCGCGGTGGTCCTTGTCACTGGCACTTTGAAGGTGACCGATAAAGTGCCCACTGTCTGACTTTTCCTTGGGATGCACTATCGGAGCACTGTATGATAATCGCTTATTGCACTGATGACTTGAATGTTTTGCTGAGAAAGTCCCGGTGTAGTGAGGCTGGTAGGGCGTTGGGATATACCAAGGTGCAGGGCCAACTGGCTTGGCCTGCACGCCAAAACCCGGAGCCCCTACAGGGCATGTCTTGTGTCACTAGTGGTTGCAGGTATGTGGCCACGTGGCCAGGACAGTAGCTTGGGGCGATGCAGGTGAGCTCCAGCCTTCAGGTTAGGTCAGTAGACGCCGTGAGGTGAGGTCAGGTAAAGCCGGGTGGTGAGGTCAGGTTAGGTCGGGTCCAGTCACACTCAGTATTACACTGCTGTGCTTTTGTGCTTTTCCTTGAGTGCACTATAGGAACACTGCTCGGTAATCAATCGTTCACTAATCACTAGAATGTTTTGCTGAATAGATCCCGGTGTAGTAAGGCTGGTAGGGCGTTGGGATATAGCAGGGGGAGGGGACAGGGCCAAACAGACTCGGCCTGGCTGCTAAAACCGGGAGCGCCTTCGGGGGACGTCTTGTCTCACCGACGGTTGACAAGCTATGATCAATTTGGTGTTATTCTTGTTTATAAATGCATTCTAATCTGTATCAAGTCTATCCGTCCTGTCTATTGCCATCCCAACTGTCTGTTCGTCTGTGTGGTGTTTGAATGTAAGCCCGTCTGTACTAATGTGAACCAGTTAGTCAGCTGTCTGTCTGTCATGTTAGTTGCCATATTGTCTATTTGTGCATGTATGAATCTGTCTATTTTTGTCAACCTCCTGTCTGTTTCACTGTCTATATTCACCCTGTGTCTATTGTAGTCATTTTCTCCATGCATTCCTGTTATTATCTTTGTTCCATGTACAGTCACCCACAGGAATAGGCATACACTGTAGCTGTAAGGTCGTCTGGTAACGTTGAAACTGCGCATCCATACGCATGATGAAGCTCAACTCCCCCCCCACCTGTTATCTCTAACTATTTTCTGTTTCTCCTTCTTTATTTATTCTTCTATTTACTCATCTTCCTTCCTTTACTAATCCAAACAACATTAAAAAAAAAAGTAGGCTAAGAAAAAAGTGGGGGGAGGAAGAGGGAGCCGTACGATAACTGCAATCGTGGGCTGGGTGCGCTAAGTCCGTAGACTTGCATCGTATTCCAGCGTAAATAAAATGGTTATGTAATGGCTTCCTAAAGAAACCATCGATATGGGACCAGGTTTGTTCCACTGTACGAAGTTTTTGCGATTTTTCCACCAAGTTTGATGAAAAACGATTGTGCCGTTTCGGTTGCAAAGAGCAGACACACACACACACACACACACACACACGCGCGCCTAGTGATATAGTATATTAGATAATAATAATAATAATAATAATAATAATAATAATCTATAAATATAAAACAAAGAAATATGTGTGTTTGTGCGTCCGCAAGAGAATCTCGGAACCTACTTTACCGATCTGTAGTGATGATGGATGGTGTTATATGTAGTGATGATGATGGATGGTGTTATTGTAGTGATGATGGATGATGTTATATGTAGTGATGATGGATTTTGTTATATGTAGTGATGATGGATTATGTTATATGTAGTGATGATGGATGATGTTATATGTAGTGATGATGGATGATGTTATATGTAGTGATGATGGGTGTTGTTATATGTAGTGATGATTAGACAATAAAATAATAACAGTTTAATGCTAAAAAAATATACTTTGCTGTACCGTTGTAGTGGAACTTACATACACCGTTAATGAAATATTGATGGAAGAAGAAATTTTGGGGACTGAACAGTGAGACAATGTGGAGCCTCCCAGAGGGTGGCGTCCTACCGTGGCCTAGCGAATGAGCCGCCCGGACCAAACTCGGCATGGATAGCAGAAATAATGGGATCAAAAAACCCAACCCGATCCGACACCTTGGGAAGCCCGACCCGTTAAACCACTGTAGAGAGTTGAAAGGATGTTGTAAGTCTCATGGGGCTCACTAACATGGTCTACCCAAACATTATCCACCACTACACGGATCACAAGTGGCTGCGTGAACGAGCAATTCTGGCACCAAAGAGTGAAACAGTGGCTGAAATCAACATGACTCTACTCAGACAGCTTCCAGGCAGTGAGACCTCATTCAAATGTGTTGATACAGTAATCGACCAGGACCAAGCAGCCCAATACCATGCAGAATTCCTTAATTCTTTGGAGCCCGCTGGAATGCCTCCTCACCATCTCACTCTCAAGATTGGAACTCCTATAATGCTCTTAAGAAATCTTGAACCTAGCGAAAGAGCCGCCCGGAGGGCGGCGATTCCGCTAGTAATAATAATAAAAATAAAAATAATAATTATAATAATAATAATAATAATAATAAGGAACCATACATAAACAAAAAAAAGAAAAAAAAAAGATCAAGAGTGAGAAACAATATACTGTTTGTGTATTAGCCCCTGTCTCATGGCAACAACAATTATATAAACTTGGGTTAATACATTTAGTTTATATAATACAATCACCTCACGGTAATTTTCCATAAGCTTTGAGTTGCCATGTACTGTTCACGTGAGGGGAAAATCTTTATCTGTAGGCCAACCTTGAGAATGTAGGGATTGCCCGGCTTCTACTTCAGAGGCACCTTCCTCACAGGCACCTCCCTCACAGGGACCTTTCCCCTCACCAGCCAGTCTTCACTTGAGCCTCACGAGAATCGGACAGGTGACTTAACTCAGTCAGTCTGAGCCCTGTTCTTAACTAACACTCACAGCTTACAGTGTTAATTATGGTGCATTTACTCATAGCCTGTGACCATTTTAGTTTATCAATAAATGGAGGAAAACACCATTTGGGTTTGTAACTTAATCCCTTAACTTATTTGTATATAAGCCAAGTTAAAAGGGAGCTCTACCCAAAGCTCATAAGAACATAAGAACATAAGAATGGAGGAAACTGCAGCGGGCCTATTGGCCCATACTGGGCAGTCCCGTTTACACCCAACCCCTATTGCTCATATGAGCATCCAACCTATGCTTGAAGCAATTCAGCGTATTCCAGTTAATGATGATATTTGGTAACTTGTTCCATTCATCCACTACTCTGTTTCCAAACCAGTGTTTACCTATTTCACGCCTAAATCTAAATTTGTCTATTTTAAAACCATTGTTACGAGTTCGCCCTGGTTGGATAATTTGAGTACCTTTTGTAATGTCCCCTTTATAGCCCTGCCTTCCACTTATACACCTCTATCAGGTCGCCCCTCGCCTATGTCTTCAAGGAGTGTAAATTAAGATGCTTTAACCTGTCTCTATACTCAAGGTTCCTAATGCCCGGATTAGTCTTTGTTATTCTCCTCTGAATTCTTTCCAAGGATCTTCGCATCCATTCTGTAATACGGTGACCAGACCGAACTGCGTAATCCAGGTGTAGTCTCACAAGAGCAAGATACAGTTTTAGGATGACCTTGCTAGTCTTGTAACTAACACTCCTTTGTATGAACCCAAGTACTTTATTAGCCTTGTTACGAGCAAAAACACATTGTTTACTTGGCTTAAGGTTCCTACTTATCATTACTCCTAAATCTCTCTCGCAGTCGGATTTCTCTATGGCATCGTTGTTCATCTGGTATCTGGTTTCTCTGTTTACATCTCCTATACTGAGTACTTTACATTTGTCGACGTTGAATTTCATCTGCCATTTTTCAGACCATTCGAAAAATTTGTTTAGATCTTCCTGTAGTTTTGCCGAGTCCTCGTCAGATTTGATAACACGTCCTATTTTAGCGTCATCAGCAAATTTACTTATGTTGCTGTCTATGCCGATATCTATGTCGTTTATGTATATAATGCACAATAATGGTCCAAGTACTGAGCCTTGGGGAACTCCACTCGTGACGTTGCTCCAATGGGACTTAGTGCCGTTAATGCTCACTCGCTGTGTCCTGTCCTGTAACCACGCCCTAATCCATTTAAGGATGTTACCTTTGATGCCATGTGCTTCTACCTTTCTAATTAGTCTTTCGTGGGGGACTCTGTCGAAGGCTTTGCTAAAGTCGAGATATACCACATCATAATTTTGCCCCTCGTCCACCGATTCGAAAACTGATGAAAAGAATGTTAATAGATTAGTTAGACAAGAACGTCCGCTTGTGAAGCCATGCTGGGAATCATTGATCAATCGGTGCTTCTCCAGGTGATTTCGTATAGAGTTTGAAATGATTGCTTCCAGTAATTTGCCTACTATTGATGTTAGACTGATTGGGCGGTAGTTAGAGGATAGTGATCTATCCCCTTCTTGAAAATTGGTATTACATTCGCTATCCTCCAGGATTCTGGTATTACACCTGTTTTTAAGGACATGTTAAACAACTTTGCTAATTAAAAACCTGGAACGTCAATGTGGCATTTAAAAACAAATGTTAATCAAGAACTCCCCCAACAATACAGGTGGCTGCATTTATAAGGTTCCTTTCAAGGAATGTAATATGTTTTACTTTGACAAGACAGGTAAAGATCTTGTAACTAGACTTAAACAACATAAATATAGTGTTAGGACAGGCCAGGAATCCAATGCTCTGTTTGTTTATTTGAGGGATAATAATCATTGCAATGACTGGGATAATGCCTCCTCAATATTACCTTGTAATTCAATTTACAGTAGGAACATTATAAAATCCAGTCTCATTAAACATTCCGAATCCGTCAACATGAATTTGAATAATGGTATGTACAAACTGGGTAATTTCGTAATTAAGAAGATTTGTAACCAGGTGAGAAGGTTGGGTCATCTTACCCTCTGACCTGACTACCTACTGCTTCTGTGCTTTTTGAAGATAAGTAGGGTCATTACCTAATACCTGACCATTGTGAACTTGATCTCACCCTCCTCTGTATATATATAAATATATATATATATATATATATATATATATATATATATATATATATATATATATATATATATATATATATATATATATATATATATATATATATATATATATATATATCTTGTTATGTGCGTCTCCTTAGTCTGAACTCACCCTTGAAGATGTGAATTACACGAAAGCGTTTGAGAACTTCGTGTTTTCTTTTTTCTTGTGGTTATATATATATATATATATATATATATATATATATATATATATATATATATATATATATATATATATATATATATATATATATATATATATATATATATATTTATATATATATATATATCTTGATAAAATCACACGGGAAAAGGGAAACAACGGAGCACCTTAGCTTTCGTCTTTATTCAAGACATCTTCAGAGGCAACTGGATTACATGGACAAAGAGAGGCTTAGGTCGGTCGGTGATACGGAGAGAAGAGAGCATTTGCTCTGAGGGTGCAAGAAGGGTACAGTACAAGGTAAAGTTCAGAAGTGGGAAATAGAGGAGGAGGTTAACAGCAGGTGGGCTATCCACCTTGCAGAGACGGGGTTTTTTGTCTTCCGTCAACAGTGCTGCATTAGACGACTCATGCGGTTAGGGAAGGCCGGTCTCAGCCAGGCTAAGCTAAGTTGTTCTATTTGATGTTTCCTTGGGGCATATTATGATAGGGGGGGCCTCCATGTCCTTGTGGCACTGGAGGGATGATCCCCATCTTTTTCGTTTTTAGTTTTTTATTGTGGGTGTTTGTGAACTATTTAGGTCTTTGTTTATTTGTGGGGTCCCTCCAGGTCCTTGTGTGACTGGAGAGTTGTGCCCATCTTTTTGTTCTTTTTTAGTGTGTATATAGAGGCTCTGGTTCTTCGTTATCATTTTTTCTACTTCTAGGCCACCATCTGTGCCATGTGTTGTTGTTTTCCTCAATTAGTTGGTTTAGTAGGGGATCCTGTTCTTGCTGGATTTTTTCCCATATTGCATTTGCTTGGGTGTGTATTCTGGTGTTGAGTGGGCCTATGCCGTGTTCTGTGTGTATGTCTTGTGCTGGTTGGTGTTTTGCCGCTCTTCTGAGGGCTATATTTTGCACTGCTTGAAATTTAAGTTGATTTGTTCATGCGATTGTGTTCAGAGGTATCGGAGGGTATTCTAAGTGTGGTCTGATCAGTGCTTTGTATAGGTGCAATTGCGTGTTGGTGTTTAATTAGCGGAATCTTCTGAGCTTTGTAAGTTGTGATTTTGCCATAGCTATTCTTTCATTGATGTGGGGGATTATTCCGTTTCTGGTTATCTTGAGTTCTAATATTTTTCCGTTGGCAGCATATGGTATTTGTTGGTTGTTGACAATAATAGGGTAGGGGTTTGTTTTTGCGATGTGAATTATTTTGAGTTTTTGGACATTGGTTTTTATCTTCCATTTTCGTTCATAGTCGTTTATTATCTCTATTTCTCTGCTTGTTCTAAGGGCCATCATTTGTTTGGATTTTCCTGGGTACCTGACTATCTGCGTGACATCATCTGCATATGCTATATATTCTGATTGCCGTGGTTGCGGCATGTCTGCCGTGTATACAGTGTATAATGTCGGCGATATATTACTGCCTTGGGGAACTCCACTATAAAGGTTGAAAGTTTGTCCTAGGTGGTTGTCGATGATTAATTTGGCCTTTCTGTTGTCTAAGAAATTGCATAGTAGTGTTGTGATATTGGTAGGCATGTCCAATTTGATTTTCAACTCCAGTCCTTCATGCCAGACTTTATCAAATGCTTTTGACACATCTCTTAGAATTATATTGCATTGGTCTCTGTTGCTTGCAGCATTTGCAATTGATTAGTGTTATTGCTGTGTTGGTTCCTCGATTTTTCCGAAAGCCGTGCTGTCTCGGGTTATATTTGTTTTCTTGGTCTAGAAAATTTCTGAGTCTGTGGTTGACTATTTTTTCCAATATTTTACCGGGTGTTTCCAGTAGTGAGATAGGTCTGTAGTTCTCTGCTTGGGTATGGTTCTTTCCTGCTTTCGGGATGAGTCTGATTTTGGCTATTTTAAATTTGGTAGGGAAGAAGCCAGTTGCAAGTGAGGCATTGTATATATTTTTAAGCTGTTCGATCATAGACTGAGGAATGTTTTGTAGTACGATTTTATTAATTTGGCTTATACCAGGTGCTTTGTTCCTGAAGCTTGCTATTGTTTTTTCAATATAATTTTGAGTTAATGGAGCAATTAATGGGTTATTGATGTTTAATGAATTGAGGTTGATTTTCCTGGTAGGTTTCCATTTCTCTGTGTTCTGGCTCAAATATGTTCTAGTTGCCTGTTCTGTTTCTTGGCAGAAGCTTCTATTGTCTTCGTCGTTGATTCTGAATATGTCTTTCCAGTATTCTCTAAATATTGGTTCTTTATCGTGTGGTTCTGTTGCCTTTCTACCGTTTTTGTCCTTTATGTAGCTAGTTTCTTCCGAATTAGTTCCCATTAGGTTTTTTATTTTTTTCCAGAATGCTTTTGGATTTCTGTAATCTGCTTGTGTATCATGGATCAGTTTGTTCCATGTTTCATTGTGTTTGTTCTTGCTTATGTCGTTCAGTTCTTCTTTTAGATTCCTGTATAAGATTCTGTTGTCATTGCTCCACCCGTGTGTTTTTCTGTATTCATATAGATTGGTGAATCTAGTTTGGATCATTTTCTCTTCATATGTTAATTGTGCATGTGGTAATGTACGGTATGTTGTTTTTGGGATGTTGGTTTTCATTGCTGTTATTACTTCACTGTACCATGTATCCAGTGTTTTGTCAATCTCTGTTGTGTCTTTGTTGTGTAGGAGTGTTGGTTCGTTGTTGCTAAGATCCGATTTAAATTTTTCCCAATTTGCTCTATTGAGTGAAAATCTTGGGATTGATGGAATTTGTATCGGGGATGTGGATAGAGTTGCTATTATGGGTAGATGATCACTGGTTGTTGTGGGTCCAGCTTTTAGATGGTGATGCCTATTGGTTAAAACAATGTCTGGTTTCCCAGAGTTACCGGCTGATACGTAAGTTGCGAAGTCGGGCCCGAGGTGTTATTGTCCCGTGTTCGATGAGAGCATGGAGGATTTTTCCTCCCGGGTTTCTAATATTGTTTCCTAAGGTTGTGTGTTTAGCATTGAGGTCTCCTATGAAGTATGCTGGATTGTTTTGCCTCATTAGTTTTAAGATGTCCCCTGTAGGGAATATTGGCCTTTTGAATGTTAAATATGAAGTTCCAATAGTTATTGGGCCTCTTGTTGCATTTATTTCGGCTGCAAGAAAATTACGTTGAAAGTTGTCAATGATTTTGTATTGTATGTTGCGTTTTATAGCTCTTGCTATTCCGTCATGTGGTTCGTCGTGTATGTTCATTTGATGTACATGGTAGTTAAAGATCTTGATTTTTTCACTGTTTATCCGACCATATGCATTGATAAGGATGATGTCTGGGTCTATTGTGTATATGTTAGTAAGTTCTGATTTCCTCGTCAGATTCCAGGCAAGGACGTTATGCTGAATTATCTTTAATGATTTGTTTTGAGTAGTCGTGGATCCCGAGAACTTGGTGTAGGGTGTTTGCTGGCTCGTGTATCTCCTGGCGAGTGTCTATTCCTTTCCTCCTTAAATATACAGGGTGACCTTATTATACATGAGGTCAGGTCATAATGATGTCATCCACTAATCCCCACACCAACACACACGTAGAGGAGCTTAAGAGAAGGGGGTGACGTGACTAGTCAGGTCAGGTCAGAAATAAGGGACCCACTAAATAACTATCATACATCAAGATCAAAGGTTTTCAAAGCATAATGAATTTGTCCTGTTGGTTCGGTCCCTCAAGCTATTAAATATTAATGTTGTTTTCAAGTATGATTCAACCATTACCAATATGTTAATAAGAAATAGCCCATGTTTGAATGTAAATGGATGTATTTATTGTATTCCATGTAGCAAATGTAATTGTAATTATGTAGGACAGACAGGAAAAACATTGCAGCTCAGAATCAAACAACATAAGTACAATATCAGAACAGCATCTGAAAGCAGTGCCCTGTTCGTTCATGTTAGGAATAGTACTCATCCCATTGCTTGGGAAAAAAGCTTAGAAGTATTTAAATCATCTTGTGTCACAGAAAGACTTCTGGTTGAGGCTAGTTTGATTAAGGAATTAAAATCAATAAACCTTTGTGATGGTCAATTCAAAACTGATAATATGTTACATAAGTTTATTTGTTTTCTCTCTTCCCTGAAGAAACTAACGTCACTTTGCAATGCCAAGATGGTGATAACCAGTTAGTTGTGAAAGGTTATAATAAGGCTCCGGATTAATGTGCGATAACCTGTAGTTCGTTGAAAACCTTGCCTTCCCATCATCATTTTGCATTGAATTTAGATCTCACTTTGGATTTGATTTCATTGTACCAAGTTTCTATTTTGACTCAGTGAACTCAATCCTATGTTAGATAAATTAAAATTTATTTCTTATAAGAAAGATTCACATTTTACTAACATAGAAGATAAACTGCTATTTTATTTTGTTTTTCACAGGATTTGTTATACCCAGTTTAACTATTCCTACTATCGTGTAATATTGGCAGTAATATTTTTTGTTTTACTCATAGAGATCAATATCATTTTAATTTACCTTTGTACATAATATACTTTCTGTAAGGCACTTAAGGTTAGGACCTGAGTAACTGCTGAACCCCAGGTTGCAGTTGCTTCAGCTTAGTGTTTTCACACATATGTATGTAACATGGATAGGTTTATGTATAGTTTGTTTTCTTTCTCGGCGAGAAGCTAATTCATCGTAGAAGCTTGGAAGGTGGTGACCGAGCGATGTATTAGCCCCTGTCTCATGGCAATGACAATTATATAAATTTGGGTTAATACATTTAGTTTATATAATATAATCACCCCACGGTAATTTTCCATAAGCTGTAAGTTGCCATGTGCTGTTCACGTGAGGAAAAAATTCGTCTATCAGTAGACCCACCTTGAGAATGTAGGGTTAGCCCGGCTTCTACTTCAGAGGCACCTTCCTCACAGGCACCTCCCTCACAGGGACCTTCCCCTCACCAGCCAGTCTTCACTTGAGCCTCGCGAGAATCGGACGGGTGACTTAACTCAGTCAATCTGAGCCCTGTTTTTAACTAACACTCACAGCTTACAGTGTTGTTAATTATGGTGCATTTACCAATAGCCTGTGACCATTTTAGTTTATTAATAAATGGAGGAAAACACCATTTGGGTTTGTAACTTAACCCCTTAACTTATTTATATATATGCCAAGTTAGAAGGGAGCTCTACCCAAAGCTTATATAAATGTATGTTGTGTTGTCAATGGTAAGAGAAACAATTGAGACCCTGCAATTGTGTGTAAATGAGGCAGAAAGTCAGATGAGTAACCTGGGACTTGGTCACAATTTTTGTGATGCCATATGGCAGCAAGGTCTATCACTAGACAATACCTTATGCTTCCAATATCTACCCAGGCGGTAGTACCTCCCTGTTTGGGATGAATCCATTTGATGAAATAATAATTACTGGAGTTATAGTACACTGTACTGCACACATCTTTTTCATTCTTAATATCTCTTTAATTCATATGACACTACATAACATTCAAATCCACCGCACTTGTGAAATAAATAAGGATATAAAAACTGAGCAGAATACAGAAGCAATTTATTTGTCAGTGGCCAAAGGTTAAAAATGCTTTGAAAACCTTTGATCTAGATGTATGATAGTTATTTTGTGGGTCCCTTATTTCTGACCTGAGCTGGCTAGTCACGTCACCACCCTTCTCTTAAGCTCCTCTACGTGTGTGTTGGTGTGGGGATTAGTGGATGACATCATTATGACCTGACCTCATGTTTTTAAGGTCACCCTGTATATTTAAGCCTCTCTCTGTCCATGTAATCCAGATGCCTCTGAAGATGTCTTGAATAAAGACGAAAGCTAAGGTACTCCGTTGTTTCCATTTTCCCGTGTGATTTTATCAAGATATTTATATATATATATATATATATATATATATATATATATATATATATATATATATATATATATATATATATATATATATATATATATATATATATATATATATATAACAAAGAAGTATTTGTATTTGTGTGTCCGCACGAGAATCTCGAAACCTACTTTATCGACCTATAGTGATGATGGATGGTGTTATATGTAGTGATGATGGATGATGTTATATGTAGTGATGATGGATGTTGTTATATGTAGTGATAATGGGTGGTGTTATATGTAGTGATGATGGATAGTGTTATATGTAGTGATGATGGGTGGCGTTATATGTAGTGATGATGGATGGTGTTATATGTAGTGATGATGGATGGTGTTACATGTAGTGTTGATGGATGATGTTATATGTAGTGATGATGGATGTTGTTGTATGTAGTGATGATGGATGGCGTTATATGTAGTGATGATGGATGATGTTATATGTAGTGATGATGGATGATGTTATATGTAGTGATGATGGGTGGTGTTATATGTAGTGATGATTAGACAATAAAATATTAACAGTTTAATGCTAACAAAATATACTTTGCTGTACCGTTGTAGTGGAACTTACATACACCGTTAATGAACTATTGATGGAAGAAGAAATTTTGGGAACTGAACAGTGAGACAATGTGGAGCCTCCCAGAGGGTGGCATCCTACCGTGGCCTAGCGAATAAGCCACCCGGACCAAACTTGGCATGGATAGCAAGTGTCATGTGGGGATCTCAAAAAAAACCCAACCAACCCGATCCGACACACCCAACCCGACCCGACCCGTTAAACCCCACAGAGGTTGAAAAGGTTGTGGAAATGTTGTAAAGTCCTCAACTACACTCACTGACATTGTCTACCCAAACATTATCCACCACTACAAGGATCACAAGTGGCTGTGTGAACGCGCAATTCTAGCACCAAACAATGAAACAGTGGCTGAAATCAACATGACTCTACTCAGACAGCTTCCAGGCAGTGAGACCTCATTCAAATTTGTTGATACAGTAATCGACCAGGATCAAGCAGTCCAGTACCCTGGAGAATTCCTTAATTCATTGGAGCCCGCTGGAATGCCTCCTCACCACCTCACTCTCAAGATTGGAACTCCTATAATATATATATATATATATATATATATATATATATATATATATATATATATATATATATATATATATATATATATATATATATATATATATATATATATATATATATATATGTGCAAGTAAATCACTGTAGGTGGGCGTGATCCAGGTATATGCTGATAACCACAAGGAAAAAGAAAACACGAAGTTCGTGTTTTCTTTCTTTCCTGTGGTTATCAAAGTATATAAAAAAAAAAAAAAAAAAAAAAATATATATATATATATATATATATATATATATATATATATATATATATATATATATATATATATTTATATATATATTTATATATATATATATATATATATATATATATATATATATATATATATATATATATATATATATATATATATATATATATATATATATAATATTTTACGGCAATCTTCTCTGGCGTTAACACAGTGATACACATTTTCACTTGTATTCTCAACTCGTGCAGTTGTAGAGTTACTGTATATTGTGCGAGCTGTGTGTGTCTCTCTCTCACATTTACATATCCCAGCACTGAACATTGAGATGCAAAGTGAACTGTGTCTGGGATGTTCAATCTTCTGCACCATAGTCAAGGCTTTGGTAAAGAACCAGCAAAAATATATATTTCTATAAAGTTTCTAGTATTTGGACCTCCACCGCTTTTATTGTTCGTGAACACATAATGTATCCTGGAAGCCTGTGGAGAATTCCTAGTAAAAGCCTCTACATTGTTGAAATATTTGGCAATGTGTATTCTTGTGCTTTTACCGTTTGCCATAAGGTAGCAGGCAGCTCTCAAACAGGGAGGTACTACCGCCTGGGAAAATAATGAAAGCATAATATGATGTCTAATGGTTGACCCTGCTGGAATATGGCATCACAAAAATTGTGACCAAGTCTCAGTCAGGTTGCTGATCTGACTTCTGCCTCATTTACACACAATTGCAGGATCTCAATTGTTTCTCTTACTTTGACAATGCAACATACATATATAAATTTCTCACTCCTGATTTTTTTTTCCGACTAACTTAAATGTCTACTACGCGAACAGTAGAAGTATGAGAAACAAAATGGATGATATTAGGGCGTTGGTATGTACCGAAAAAATCAATATAATAACATTCACTGAAACATGGATCAACCTAGACTCACTTGAGTTACCGGTCGAATACCAAATTGCGGGTTACAAATTGTTCCATACCGATAGGCACACCAGGAAAGGAGGCGGAGTAGCAATCTATGTTAGGGATAATCTGAAGTGTGAAATAAATAAGGATATAAAAACTGAGCAGAATACAGAAGCAATTTGGATAGAATTAATTGAGGGTAGGGAAAAATTAATCATAGGAGTAATATATAGACCTCCCAATCTTGATAGAGTTAATGAGCGACTTATCTGGGATGAAATGCCCAAGGCTTCCATACACAAAGTCTGTATAGGAGGCGATTTTAACCTTGGCCAAATAGATTGGACTGACCTTACAGGTAACTCAGTATCAGAGGAGTTCCTCGAAACGATCCAGGACTGTTTCCTAAGTCAACATATAACCGAACCCACCCGGGGTAATAACATACTCGATTTAGTTCTTTCGAACAGAGAAAACCTCATTAGCAATGTCGTGGTAGGGAATGAACTTGCAAACAGAGATCACAAAGAAATTAGATTCCAGTTAGATTTTCAGGTCAGACGTAAGGAAAATTCCATTTAAGTCCCAGATTTTAGAAGGGCAAACTTTGATAGTTTAAAGAGGCAGCTGAGAGAGGGGGTGTCGCGCTTGGGCGTGAACCTGACAGATGACACCGACCTGATAACTAGATCTGAGATTGTCGAGTTCCACGACAATTTAAATAATAATAATAATAATAATAATAATAAACGGTTTGTTGAAAAAAAGTTACTTAATGCACAAAGGCAGAACATACCATACAAAAAACTCAGATCAGACAACAATGACCCTAAATGAATAAATAATTATTTAAAGAACATTATTGGCCAAAGGAAGGCTATAGGTAGAAGGATAAAACGTGGCGAAATTTACCTCCGGGAGGATTATAAGGTATTGGCCGGTAGAGTTAAGACCGAGATAAGAAAAGCAAACAGGAATAATGAACTGAAGATAGCAAGGGAGGCGAAGACAAACCCCAAAGGATTCTACCAAATGTATCAAACTAAAACACGAGATAAGATTGGACCAATACGTTCAGATACCGGCGAGTTAACTGATAACGATGGAGAAATGAGCAATAATTTGAATAAATATTTTTCAACAGTTTTCACCACCGAAAATATAAACATGATACCCGAGGCACCGACTCTATTCAGAGATAGTGAAGAAAACAAATTAAGCGAGATAGTAGTGACTAGTAACGATGTTAATAAGCAAATAGACAAACTGAAGCCGAATTAATCACCTGGTCCCGATGAGATATTTCCCAGAGTATTAAAGGAAAGTAAGGAAGAGCTTAGTATGCCCTTAGCCAAGTTGTTTAACATGTCATTAAAAACAGGTGTAGTACCAGAATCCTGGAGGATAGTGAATGTAATACTGATTTTCAAGAAGGGGGATAGATCACTATCCTCTAACTACCGAACTACCGCCCAATCAGTCTAACATCAATAGTAGGCAAATTACTAGAATCAATCATTTCAAACTCTATTCGAAACCACCTGGAAAAGCACAAGTTGATCAATGATTCCCAACATGGCTTCACAAGCGGGCGTTCATGTCTAACTAATCTAAAAATATTCTTTTCATCAGTTTTCGAATAGGTGGACGAGGGGCACAATTATGATGTGGTATATCTCGACTTTAGCAAAGCCTTCGACAGAGTCCCCCACGAAAGACTAATTAGAAAGGTAGAAGGGCATGGCGTCAAAGGTAATATCCTTAAATGGATTAGGGCGTGGTTACGGGACAGGAAACAGCAAGTGAGCATAAACGGCACTAAATCGCATTGGAGCAACGTCACGAGTGGAGTTCCACAATGCTTAGTACTTGGACCATTACTATTTATTATATACATAAACGAAATAGATATCGGCATAGACAGCAACATAAGTAAATTTGCTGATGACACTAAAATAAGACGTGTAATTAAATCTGACGAGAACTCTGCAAAACTACAGGAAGAACTGAACAAATCTTTTGAATGGTAGGAAAAATGGCAGATGAAATTCAATGTGGACAAATGTAAAGTACTCAGTATAGGAGATGTAAACAGGGAAACCAGTTACCAGATGAACAACGATGCCATTGTGGAATTCGACTGCGAGAGAGAGATTTAGGAGTAATGATAAGTAGGAATCTTAAGCCAAGTAAACAATGTGTTTTTGCTCGTAACAAGGCTAATAAAGTACTTGGGTTCATACAAAGGAGTGTTAGTTACAAGACTAGCGAGGTCATCTTAAAATTATATCTCGTGCTTGTGAGACCTCACCTGGATTACGCAGTTCAGTTCTCGTCACGGTATTACAGAATGGATATAGAATCCTTGGAAAGAATCCAGAGGAGAATGATAAGACTAATCCCGGGCATTAGGAACCTTTAGTACAGAGACAAGTTAAAGCATCTTAATTTGCACTCCCTCGAGAGACGTAGAGTGAGGGGCGACATGATATAGGTGTATAAATGGAAGTCAGGGTTAAACAAAGGGGACTTTACAAAGGTACTCAAACTATCCAACCAGGAGCGAACTCGTAACAATGGTTTTAATTTAGACAAATTTAGATTTCGGGGTGAAATAGGTAAACACAGGTTTGGAAACAGAGTAGTGGATGAATGGAACAAATTACCAAATATCATCATCAACTCGAATACGCTGGATAGCTTCAAACATAGGTTGGATGCTTATATGAGCAATAGGGATTGGGTATAAACGGGACTGCCCACTGCAGTTTCCTCCATTCTTATGTTCTTATGTTCTTATTTTGGTATTTATTATTATGGTTATTATTTTTTTCTGTGTTTTTTATTAAAATGTTGATTTATCATTACAATTATTATTATTATTATTATTATTATTATTATTATTATTATTATTATTATTATTATTATTATTATTATTATTATTATTATTATTATTATTATTATTATTATTATTGTTATTATTACTATTATTATTATTATTATTATTATTATTATTATTATTATTATTACAAGCGAAATTAAGGCCTACTATCTATAACACTGGTCTACAAAAATTTTTTTTTTTTTTCTGGCATGAAACCTTTTAACTGTTTTTTACTAAATTTAAGGTGCTGAATCCAAATCTGATCTCAGATTTGCTCCATCACGTAACGTGCCAGAATTTACTGAGCTACCAGAGATTGAGGATATAGACCGGAATTCACCTGTTTCTACTGATGAAGATGAAGAGACTGATCTTTTCAAGCCATCTGGCGAAGATTGTGAAAAGCCAACGTTGTTTACTCAGTCAGAATTGAATGATCTGGTCAGAGATCTAAATTTGCCAAAACAGTCTGCTGAATTGTTAGCTTCCAGGCTTCAAGAGAAACGACTCTTAAAACCTGGCACGAGTGTCTCCTTTTATCGCAACAGAGAAGAGCAACTGCGGAAGTACTTTCATTCATATGACCAGCTTGTTTTTTGTAATGATGTAGAAGGACTTCTTCTCTCCATGGGACTACCAGCATATGATAGTAAGGATTGGAGACTTTTTATTGACAGTTCTAAAAGGAGCTTGAAATGTGTTCTTCTTCATAACGGAAACAAGTATGGTTCAATTCCAATCGGACATTCTGTACAAATTAAAGAAGAGTATGAAAACATTAAGACTGTTCTAGAGAGGTTGCAATACCATGCTCATGAATGGTTAATTTGTGTGGACTTGAAAATGGTAAACTTTCTATTGGGCCAGCAAGGAGGGTACACAAAATACCCCTGTTTTCTGTGCTACTGGGACAGCAGGGCTACAGCAGACCATTGGGTGAAAAAGAATTGGCCACCAAGACATAGTTTGACGCCTGGTGACAAGAATATCATTAACGATCCTCTGGTTGACAGGAAAAACATTGTCCTTCCTCCTCTGCACATAAAACTTGGTATCATGAAGCAATTCGTCAAGGCTCTTGATCATAGTGGAGAGTGTTTCAGATATATATGCTCAACCTTTCCAAGTCTTAGCGACGAGAAGAAAAAGGCAGGGATTTTTGATGGACCTCAAATAAGAACACTACTCAGAGATCCACACTTCCTTGCAACAATGACTGAGGCACAGGCAAGAACTTGGAATGCTTTCTCTAATGTGGTGCGGAACTTCTTAGGGAACAAGAAAGCGGACAACTATCAAGAAATTGTGGAAGAGCTGCTCTTGAGTTTACAAGCACTTGGATGCAGAATGAGTATCAAGGTTCACTACTTACACAGTCACTTGGACGAGTTTCCAGAAAATCTGGGAGAAGTGAGCGAGGAGCAAGGGGAGCGCTTTCATCAAGACATTAAAGTAATGGAAGAACGTTACCAAGGTCGATGGGACTCGAACATGATGGCGGACTACTGCTGGAGTTTGATGAGAGACATTCCAGAAGCTGTACATAAGAGATCGGCCAAAAAGAGGAAGTTTATGTAACTGTAACTTGATCTTAATACTTGCACTATTTCTACCGTACATTAATTGTTTTTTTTCACCCTTCAATGTTACATTTAAATATTATATGTGCATTAACTTTCCAATTTGATATTAAAAATTTTTGGTTATAGAAAAATACAAATTATAATGCTGAAAAAATTTATGTATACATGTTTAAACCGTCAATTTTGATCCAAAAGTTTACGTTTCCCAGCAAAAGTGCAATATGGTATATCTCAAAAACCTGATGTGATAGACAAAAACCAAAGTCATATTTGGATTCTGCACCCCAAATTTACTTAAAATCCGTTTAAAAACCTTGTGCCAGAAAAATTGTGTTGACCGGTGATTATTATTATTATTATTATTATTATTATTATTATTATTATTATTATTACTATTATTTTCGACCCCCAGGACCTGATGTGGCTCAGCGACTTGTGCCCTGGTGGGCTAATGCCCGTTAAAAAAAAATTGCTCTCAATTTTGTGTATATAATGTGTTCCAGCAACTCCATCGTCTTTCCTTTATTTTCACTCACTCTCTCTCTCTCGGAACACAGGATACGTGATATTTTTTCTTCTGACGTGTCCCTCCAGTTGTGTATCACGAGCCACAGTCTCTTCAATAACACATCTTGGTCACTGTTGCAGGAAGATACTATCAACTTCTGTTTCCTCAGCTGATTTTTTCATGTATGTGCAACTATCCACGAATCAGGGTTTTCACATCCTCCTCTCTGACACAGGCTACAGGTCTTTGTTTACATCAGACACAAGCGTAAACCCAGCAGCATCTTTCACATACTATGTACATTATAGCTACCATGACCAGGAGCGCCACAGTCATACCCAAGCTATCCTTCCTTTTGTGACGGAAATCAATTTTCAAAACGAAAACATAAACAATCTTTCTATTTTCTTGTAAATGGTGAAACAAAAAAAATCGAAAAATTATATGGGCTCCATTTCGTGTTCTTAATAAATGTATTAACGTATTTTGTATGTATATATATTTTCAACTTCGATCGCTAATATTGGTAAAAATGATAATGATCTCACTGTAATTATCACTATGTTTGTAATTACTAGGTTATTTAGTACAATTAGTACAATTTTTTTAACAAAGCACCCACCCTGTCTGTCACACTCTTTGCCTCCCCTGTCAGTTTGTCTTTCTCTCTCTATACAGATCGTTCTCTCTCTCCCTTCCCGTATTTACTATCACATCCCTGGGATATGGGATATTGGTTAGTGGAGAATCTTAAAGATAAAAACCATTCATCGTAACAAAGGCAAACTGAAGACCTGGCAGACGAACGACGTTATGAGGGGAGAGGGAGAGTATTACTACCACTATTTTTTTTTTATTTGGCCTCCAGCCTCCCCCAATAGCCACACCTTCGCCGCCACTACCACCCTTCTATTATATGATGGGAGAGTATTACTACCACTAATACCACTACCACCCTTGTATTATATGATGGGAGAGTATGAGTACCACTAATACCACTACCACCCTTGTATTATATGATGGTAGAGTATTACTACCACTAATACCACTACCACCCTTGTATTATATGATGGGAGAGTATTACTACCACTAATACCACTACCACCCTTGTATTATATGATGAGAGAGTATGAGTACCACTAATACCACTACCACCTTTGTATTATATGATGAGAGAGTATGAGTACCACTAATTCCACTACCACCCTTGTATTATATGATGGGAGAGTATTACTACCATTAATACCACTACCACCCTTGTATTATATGATGGTAGAGTATTACTACCACTAATACCACTACCACCCTTGTATTATATGATGGGAGAGTATTACTACCACTAATACCACTACCACCCTTGTATTATATGATGGGAGAGTATTACTACCACTAATACCACTACCACCCTTGTATTATATGATGGGAGAGAATTACTACCACTAATACCACTACCACCCTTGTATTATATGATGGGAGAGTATTACTACCACTAATACCACTACCACCCTTGTATTATATGATGAGAGAGTATGAGTACCACTAATTCCACTACCACCCTTGTATTATATGATGGGAGAGTATTACTACCACTAATAGCACTACCACCCTTGTATTATATGATGGGAGAGAATTACTACCACTAATACCACTACCACATTTGTATTAGACGAGTCACTGTGAAGGAGCTCATATTTTTAAGAAACCCGAGAGACAATTTATATTTGAGAGTTGTGAGCGAACGTTGTAAACCAATACTTAGATCTACTCGTACATCACAAGAGAAGTATGATAAGATATAAAATTAATATTCCGATACAGGTAATATAACAATAGTAGTAACATGATGCAACGACAGAGGTGTTCATATGGAATAATATTCATACAGAAGGAGAATTAAGGGGTATTGCAAATATTGAAGTATTACAACACACTGAACAGGACTAGTGACTTGAGCTTTATCATGCTCAGATTCTTCAGGGTTGTGACTTTATTACACACCAGAGGACTCTACTTCTTTGCACCGAGGGGAATTATTTTTTAAACGTGAATTCAGAACTTCAGGACTGAAAAAAAATCTTTACATTGGGAGGTTTGTAAAAAAATAAAAAATAAATTACATTAAAAATTTACAAAGCTGCAACATCGTCCAGCTATATGAGTTGGTGGAACAGTAAACCTCCCCAGTTAAAGGGTAAATGAACTTAGAGTAACCTACTTCGACTTTGGAAACAAAGAACAACTTATCAGTCCTGTTATGTGAGATTATAATACTGCAAATTTTTATGGTTACGCCTATGTGAACTTACTGACTGGCAAGAAATATCATTGGATGTTACCGAGAAGAGGAAGAATCAATCGGCTTATATAAATATCGTTTCGTGACAATACAAAATGATATAAAGAACATTGGACAACTTTATAATATGACAACAGGAGTCGCCACTCTGACGCCGCTGTGTCACACTGAAACAATAACAGAGCCATGGAGGATGTGTTGTGGACAACAATAAACGTGTTAGTGATAACAGCTGTAGCTCTCTCTCCCTGCTGGCCTGTTGATGTAAGCACAGCTGCCTGGTGGTCCCGTGTGCACTAAGACGTACCCGTATTTTGACTTCAAATATTGTTTGAGACTGGTTTGGACACACAAAATAATCTTGGTTACATGGCCTACATCTAGCCTGTTTTCCACCATTTTGAAATGAAAGATGGCCGACTATTATTTTAAAGGCCTTGACCAAGACTTTCAAAATGATATACCTGTACATATCGTCAAAATTTATAAAAATAAGGGAGACCAGTCAGACTGTGGCAACTACCACGGGATTTCACTGCAGTCCGTAGCTGGCAAAATTATAGCCCGAGTCCTCCAAAACAGACTTTTTCCTGAGGCGGAAAACTTCCTCCTAGAATCTCAATGTGGCTTTAGATCATCACGTGACACCACTGACATGATCTTTGCTGCCCGCTAGATACAAGAAAAGTGCAGAGAACAGCGTCGTGACCTGTACATGGGTTTCATCGACCTAACCAAGACCTTCGACTCGGTCAACAGGGAAACCCTCTGGTAAACCCTCAGCCGTTTTGGCTGCCCACTAAAATTCATCCTCATTGTGAGGCAATTCCGCGATGGTATGAACGGCAGTGTCCTGCACGATGGCACCCAGTGTGAGTTCTTCCCCATCCAAATGAGGGTTAAACAAGGGTGTGTACTAGCACCAACTCTCTTTTCCATTTTTTTGGCTGCCTACCTTACTTGTGCCAGCGCCAATTTAGCCGGCGGGGTGGACATGGATGAAGGATCTTTTCAACATAAGACGACTCCAAGAAGGAACAAAGGTATCAGCAGCTTCCATTACTGAGCTTCAGTATACAGATGACCTCACCCTTGTCGCTCACACTGAACGCGAACTACAGGAGATCCTGGACACCTATGCAGATGCGATGCACAATTCGGCCTTGAGGTGAATGTACATAAGACTCAGATTCTCTTTCAGTCTGCCCCTGGTTCAGCCACATCTCCACCATCCATCCAGCTTAACGGTACTATACTCTCTAATGTTACCCACTTTCGGTATCTCGGCTCTCACCTGTCCACCACCGCGGACATCAATGAAGAGATTCAGCATTGGATTAAATATGCATCTCAAGCCTTTGGCAGACTCCGAAACCATGTCTTCAGCTGTAGGGAGTTAAATTATCTACAAAGCTACGTGTATATCGAGCAATGGTCCTTCTCACCCTGCTATATGGCAGCGAGACATGGGTCACATACAGGAAGCACATCAAGGCACTTGACAACTTTCACCAACGTAGTCTACGTTTCATCCTCCGAGTTCGCTGGGAAGACAAGAGAACAAATGCCAGTATTCTTGCTGACACCAAAAGTAGGAGCATCGAGGCTACCATTATCCATGAAGAACTACGCTGGACTGGCCATGTTACCCGCATGGATGACAGTAGACTGCCAAAGGAGCTACTTTACAGTAACCTAACGAATAGTAAACGTAACACTGACGGGCAACTGAAAAGGTCTAAGGATAGTCTTAAGACAAACCTGAAAAGTGCCAAATAGGCCTCCTCACCTGGGAGACGGTTAATCCACACTGTAAAGCTTGGAGGATGAAGGTGTCAATACTTTCGAGTTAGCCCGACTGCATAACGGGGCACACAAGCGCCAATGCTAGAAAGACGCTGCCGCCGCCCCTCTCGCACTAGATGTAGCCCCCCACATGTGCAACATCTGTGATCGACCCTGCCGGTCCCGTATCAGCTTCTTTAGTCACCTCAGAACTCACCAACCTAGGTGACATCCTTAATAGCTCGTATCATTGTATCATAGCTGGATGATCGTCCTACTCGATTCCGAGTGACAGCAAAGTAGTAGTAGGTGACGTGTGTGTGTGTGTAATACTTATATAAATGTGGGTTACATCACTCACGGTAACTAGCTTATGAGCCGTGAGTAATCATCAACTGAACACGTAACAGTGTCTTGCACCGAGAGCCTTCAGCTTGACTGCTGGATCAGCAAGAACTCTCCCGCTTCTCTCCAGTGTCTCCCATCTCTCACCCACACAAGACGTGTGTTCAACGAAGCTCGTTACACATAAGCTTGGTCCCTTATTAATGCTCACAGCTCATAGCATAAATTCCGGTTATATACTAGTTATTGTACAATAGTTTATTTTCTTAATAAATGGAGAAAAGATCATTTGGGTTTGAAAACATAACCCATAAATACTTATGAATGTTACTTCCAATGCACCTCTAATACTGACTCGACAGACTCTTCCTCAGTGATTACAACAGGTAAATGGAAAGTCACACACACACGCACACTCTCTTTCTGACAATTCTTGTTACTGTTTTCCAGATTGTTATCACGCACCTCCACGTTTCTTGGGTGTTCTTTGGATGTGCGGCTGTGAGAAGGCTTGTTGACATCATTGCTGCTCTCTGATGTACACTCTAAATTTTGTGGTTATGTGGAGGGAAACTTTCCTTATAGAATACCCCTTTTTGCTCTTTACTCCCATTACCTTTCAGTTTACTTTGAACAGAGTTCAAAACCCGAAACAATTAAATATCATTCGAATCAGTTTCATAAAAAGGAATATCAGTGAAACAGTAATCGAGACACGCTTCATAACAGTTAGACAAAGTGTGTCTGTAGATATTTTATTAAAATATGTCAGTCAATAAGACAAATATTAATAACACTGATAATATTCTAATATATACACTGTAAAATTATCGTAAACGGAATGCTGTACTGCTAAAAGACGGTTTGAGATCTTTATGGGTTCAAATACCGTGAGACACCCATATTCATACCTACAGTTGACTATGTATTTTGGTGATCTGTCGGTGTAATATCTGCGAGTCTGTCGAAGTAATCTGGTGGAATGTCGATTTATAATGAGATGGTGTCAAAGGCTATGATGCAGTGGTATAATGCAAAATATTATGAATTTCGGCGAGAGTAAAGTGCAAAATGGGGTAGATGCCATCCTCCGTATTTCCTAAGATTTTATTAGTAAAATTCAGGATTTTTTATTTTATTTATTTTTGTTTTAGTTTTTTTACTATGAGGTGAAACTTGTTTGAGTCGCAGGTGCCCGGTACTACAAGTTACACAAGCGACGCCGGAGAGAAAAACAAAGTGATCAGTAACAGCACGGTATAGGTTGCGCTAGAGCCGGTCTGCCTCTTTGAACAAATATGCAATATATCTCTGTGTACCTTTTCAGCCTTGCATAGAGGCAGTCAAAAGACCCGAATGCTTTTTTTTGTTTTTCTTAATTGACTTTCAAAGCGAGGAAGAATGCCACAAAGTATGCCAAAGGATCAAAGCCACCGCCTCGGAAGCTGGATTTTTTTTTACAAAGTCGAACCATCGTCCACAAGTCAAGCGTTCAGAATAAAATTACTTCAGCAAGATAATCCTCAGCTTTGTCGTGCTTTCCCTGTATAGGAAAAGTTTTAGTGACAACAGCTCTCAACATCAGTCAACAAGTAAACGACAAGACCATTAGATTGGCATCGTCGACATGCAGTAATAATTTTTCAGCCAGTACATTAACTCCCACTGTACATGTCCTGTGTCTAAACGCCACGATTCTCTGCTATTTGTTCATTACGGAGTACAGTACATCTAGAATTCTCAGTGTGTTATGTCCTCAACAGCTACAGTATACGCCTCAACACAACACTGGTGAAGTGATAATGACAGTTATTAAGATCTAATTATAATTACTGACTAGATACAAACTTGTTAAGAAATATCATCAAAAATCCTGTCTGGTCTCAGTCCAACAGCAAGTTAAACGATGAAATAGTATACAAATATTACTTTCACAAACTTTCTAAGATTCGGGTCTTCTATTGTCCTTGGTTTACGCCAAGACACAAGTTAAATGCTTATGAATATTGATATAAAATTGTCGGAAAAGTTTGGAAGAAACACAGCTTAACTTTAGAACAGTAGCCTACCCATGATAGTATACCACAAAAACACTAACACAGAGTAAAATACCAAAGCACATGCGAAAATACCAAATTAGAAGTTATTTATTTAAATTCTCTAGTGAAAATCTACATGTATGGCTGCTCAAAAAAAATAAACTAAAAAATAAAAATAGTCCACGACACCTCCTTTAATACCTAGGAAAATGTTTACCAAATGTGATCTAAATCGGACAATTTTTTATTATTATTGTTTTTGTTTTTTTATGCCATTTTGATTTTTTGGGTAAACTCTCCCGGGTGGTGGTTAGTGTTGGGTTCATAGTCTCGAAACAATCCAGTGAATCATCTCTTAAAAGCTGTGTTCACAAACAGACGGTCGAACAAAAATATTGGTCATTAATGAAAAACATATATTATACTATACTCTAATACTAGGAGGACCTACTCAGAGATTCTCGAGCAGGACTTTGGGAATAAAATATTTCCCGAACATTAAAGTCTTACGCGTAGAGAGAAATGTAAATCATTAATATTTCTGTGTTTCAACAACTAAAGTCTTTAGATACATAAATTTAGTCGGTGTATACACCAGACAACATCTATTATAGATTAAGAAAGGCAACGACAAATTTATACTTACGTTTATTACACTAAGAATGTGGAAAAATTGGTGTTTACGTGCAATGTCGATAGTTGGAAGTAGACACATATGGAACCATATATATGAATATTTATACACATATAAAAATACAGATATAACACACACACACACACATGAAATATATAAAAGGTGTTCATCAGTCAAGAATTTTTGGAATATCTGTCAAGTCCGGCAGTCGCTGGTCCACCGGATGTGTCACTCACAGTTTTATGTAAAGTCTCTATTACCCCCTCCCACCAGCTTCTGAGCCATGATACTACCTACAATAGTCGACACTCAGTGGTGAAAGTCAATGTTATTTTTAAGTAAATTTTCTTTTGAATATTTTCATTAGCATATTTATAAATCTTATTTTCATGGTCAACATCCTTATTTTCTCCAAGTGTTTCGCAGATATCATTATATTCTAGGATAGATTTAAATGTAAAATCGCCAGCATTAATGTTGTAAAAACAGAAACCACTCTGGGCCATAAGGGCCCGGCACCGGAGGTATGCATAAAATTGGTATAGTAGTCTGCGTCTTCTCCTGAATTCTTTTTTAATGTTATTCTCTTATGAATGAGATAAACAAAGAATATTATGTTGGTCTTCTCATAAATTGTCCTCAAAGAGTTACAGAACCATTTGTTTTATTCCCGCCTCGCTGCTGCAACGACTCCAGTGAGGTAGAAATTATATTCCTACCCAGAGCTCTGTAATACTCGTCCTTGTTGTCATCACCTATCAAAGTTTTACCTTTTATAGTTAAGTTCTTCCTTATAGTTCATCCATACATCATCCGCTTCCTTTTATACTCTGGAAGGTAACATAATCCAACCCTGAAGGAGCGTCCCATAGTCCTCAACTGAACTTTTGATAATGCACGCTCAATGGTATTGTCATTTTTATCATCGAGTCTCATAGTAATATTCTGAATACTAGTGATTATACTTTCATGATCATTAATATTGTAAGATGGAGAAAAGTCATTACCAATATAACTAATATTTCAGAGCGTCAAGCAGCAGCAGCAGCAGCGGCAGCAGCAGCAGCAGCGGCAGCGGCAGCGGCCGCAGGGAGACACAAAATAGACGCTCTCAGGCTCCAATAAGCTTATTTTGCCCGCTGAGGAATGGCACTAAAATTCTTGAGGAAAATTCGTGGTCGCTCAATATGCTTGAGTATTGTTGACGGAGGTCGAGTTTATCTCTTCCTGGAGAGTATTATATTACCGTGACTATGAGTATTGCCTTTTATTGTCGCTCTGGTGGACTCTTTAAGTCGAATCCAGACTTATTAAATTTACAACCAAAGTGAAATATATAAAAATACGGACGAAAAGGAAGAGGAAGATTTAAAATGAGATGGAGAGGTTATAGATGATTTAATGAAGCTTAGAGGCAATATAGTGCTAGAAGAATCTTTGTATAGTGGAATAATTTCATACATGTTAGTGTTATATGAAGGAATCTTAATAAGTGGACCATGATGATCTCGGTAACGAAAACAGGCAATAATATTAAGAATATCCCTCACATGATCATAAAGTATCTGTCTCGTGTTATCTATCAGCTACAGGAGTCTATCATCTATTACTATCAATCACCTACAGTATATAAGCTGATGGTCCCTCTCCTCCACAAGAATGTAACTTCATGGTCTTTAGTGGAGATAGTTTATTGATTGAGATAGTCAACTGCTGGAGATAGTCTACTGCTGGAGATAGTCTACTGATGGCGAGAGTCAACTGTTGGAGATAGTTTATTGATTGAGATAGTCTACTGCTGGAGATACTCTACTAAAGGAGAAAGTCAACTGCTGGAGATAGTCTACTGATGGAGATAGTTTACTGATGGAGAGAGTCAACTGCTGGAGATAGTTTATTGATTGAGATAGTCTACCGCTGGAGATACTCTACTGAAGGAGAAAGTCAACTGCTGGAGATAGTCTACTGATGGAGATAGTTTACTGATTGTAGGTTATGTGTTAGGTTCTGGACAATAAGTTCTATATACAGGAGAGAACACAAACACCTGTATAGTTTTGTAGGTTCAGTTTACTGGATGAGAGATATGTACACAGAGGGAAGTAGCGCTCCCTAGCTAGGCTCCTTGTCAACTGCTATAGACGACGTATGGCAAGTGATACATTAGCAGCTTCCATACGTCGCCAGGCACATTAATTAAGCATGTGGGATATGGTAATTACATTGCCACACGCTGCTAGCTAGGCTGAATAAATAATACATAAATGGAGCACATACATAATATACAGACATAATATATACTCCAGCATACATAATATACATACATTATGTATATATGCTACTGTGCCAAGTAGCAAACTTGTAAATAAGCTACTGTGCCGAGTAGCATTTATATATGAATTACGTGGCAACACTGCACGTGTTATGTGGCAACATTGCCCTGGGCTGCCATATGGCAAGGCAGTCTCAGTCTGACTGAGTGGGCCGTGCATGGCACACGCTAGTCACCACTTGTATTTCTCCTATCCTTTAATAAATGGACTTCAGCTGTACCGTGTTTCCCTACCCATCACTGCCTTCTTCAGGGAACACTTGGAACCTTCCAGTGGAGCAGGAGTGTGATCGGACTTACAAGTGTGTGAACAATGCCGACGGTTACATCTGCCGCGATGTGCGCTGCTGACTAGTGTGTTGTGTTGCATTGGTTTCGCCGCGACGTGCAGTGTTGCGCCGTCACAGTGCATTCTAGGACGGTGGCAGTGTTAGTGTCAGTGTATTAGTGTGTCTAGCGCTGAGAGTTGAGCATTGGCCTCTTTTTGTGGTACCCACGAGCACGAGGGTGCACACCCTTCTCGTGTGACATCCGGAGACACTTCTGGTCTTGCCCAAGGGAGCCACCACCACGCTCTGCTCTCTGAGACACACACACACACACACACGCACGCACGCACACTCACAGACAGAACAGTGGACTCTATGCATTATTTTGCGCTGTTTATGTCATATATATGTGGTTCGAGCTGATGAGGCGCCACTTTATATACTTATAGTGCAGTTCCAGCATACTAAGATGGGCGGTAAGAAGGACAACGTCAAGATGGGAGACACGACTCCCACCACCTTCTCCTCACTGGGCACAGATGGAGCTTGCGCCCACCGCCCCTCATCCATCCCTCCACCGGGCGCAGACTCTCATCCTTCACCTACTAAGTTATTATTGTCATAGGGAGGAAGATCAGCCCTAAAACTAATGACATCACTTTTTTTGGTGAATTTTAGTGTATATAAACAGAAAATAATTTCAGTTCAATATTTTGCAACCTTTTTTGCTGAGTAAATTTTAGCGTGAAATTTATCGAAAATCCTAAAGAGCCACCCGCTGCATTAGTGCATTACAATTAAATAGTGAACATTGCTTTCTGACTTCATTCTTTAACAACCAACTAACAATATTTTTTTTTCTGTTTCTGAATTCTGATGCATTTATAAATTTGCTGATAATATTATTTTACGATGGCTGCTTGTCAGGACGAGGAACCAAAAATCAGCCATCTCAGTCACTATCTTGGGACTGGAGAAACTCACAGTCAGGTTGCCTACATTGAGGAGATGCTTTGAGATACGGTGTTTTTAATCAAGGCAAATCAGTGAAAGAACCAAGAACTTACACAGAAACAAAGACATTGCCAGTGATATGACCAAAGCTGTCTTAGCACAGTACACTCTGTAGCTAACCTTTCAGTTCAAGCCTCCAGTCATAACAAGTCAGAAGAAAATTTAGTCGAGAGACTGCTAGCCAGTTAGGAAAAGGCAAGAATATCTCTTGGGAGAGGAAAACTTGCAGTTAGGACAACTTGCCAAGCAACTGGACCAGTTATTTGTCATAATTACTTGCAAGTGCCCAATTGTTCTCTGTCCTGAGTTTGGATGCAGTCGTGACTGTAAATCCGAGGCCCATCTCCTGTATTTGCAAGCGTGAACTGCTGAAGATTCCTGTGATCAGGCTGGCATTTGTCAAAGCACAGAGAGAAGACTGGCAATATAGTGGCTCTCATGATTTCTAGCCACAAGATATTCCGGTGTCCAAGAGACGGAGGCTGCCACAGAGAGACCAAGAAAAGGGAGAAAGAGTTGCCGAGGAAAGAGGCTTGAGAGGCCCAGGGTGAGGTAAAAAGGCCGATGATTGGAGTCAAGCTGATTCAGGTTTAATGACTTCCCCCATGGCTGATCCGAGTGCTGACCAGGAGAATGGTGACTTTGTCCCTAACCTTGAAAATAATAGTCCCAAACCTTTGAGCATAAGATTCGAAATAGGAAAAGATATCCCGAGAGCATAGCTCTGGCCAGCATGCGACACCACGCTGGTCTCAGAGAAACTGCAGAGATAGCAACAGCTGCCTGGATTGACGGTGGTTTGATAACACCTGATGATGTTCACCTGGTGATAGATCATAACAAAAGTAATGAGAGCTCAGGAGAAACTTGTCAGTAACCTAGAAGAGGAGTTTGATAAGGGGATAAGAGAAAATGGAATCAATTGTTTTGTTCTTTGATGGGAGAGGATGACACTAAAGTGTTCATGAAGTTGGAGATTCTGACAAGTTGTTCCCTGCCATGGTGAAGGAGAACACTACTCCTGCTGCAGTGAATTGGGGAGGAAGTGTTGTGGCATTTCCTCCAGAGAAAGATGACATCAGGAAACCAGCTGATGTGGCAGATAACATTGTGAACTGGCTCCAGAGAGAGGAACGTAGACAGACCCTGCAGGCCATTGGAGGACGCACCAACACGAACACAGAATTGGCAAGGGGGTCATACAGTGGATAAAGCGGAAGATTGAGAGGAAAACTGGTCTGGATTGTTTGTGACCTCCACCAACGATTTGCCACTCAGACATCTGATCAGGGCTGGATGGCAAGACTCTTTCAACAGATGGTCTGGTCACTCTTGGCAAGATGCTGGACTCTGCCACTGAGTTAGAAATAAATCCGAGCTTTGAAAAAAATCACAGTTATTTTCCCTCCTCGTTGAGCTTGCACATACTGTCATTGACGACCTAATTACTGACCAGTACTATGGTTACATGATTTGCAGTGCCATCAAAACTGGGGTCATGCCTGATGAACCTTTACCGGATGGGTCGATCCACCACATTCGTTGGCTCCACAGCAGCTCTCAGGTTCTGCAGAATTTGGGTCGCTCATCATAAACTGAAAGGGAACCAGCTTACAACCTGAGACTTATTGTCCAATTCATCGTGAGGTGTCTACTTGCCGATTGGTTCAACACCAAGGTCAAGTCATCGTTCTCCGAAAGGTCAGGCATGTTCTCTTCAACAGGCTCTGGTCAGCCAAGGAAGGTTGTTCAGATTGTGGAGCAGACTGTGAGAGATCTTCTGGTATGCTCATCCGAGAGCAGTTCTGCAGACAATGCTCTGCAGTAAGGATGAGAGGAAAAGAGTGGCAGTCAAAAGATCTTGGATATAGGACTTTATAGGAGGATCTGGGCATGACGAATCAGTTGGCGACGATTCCTTCAGGGGTCAGGAAGACTCCTGAAGTCAATCTAGATTGCCAAGACCCTCACTGATCTCATAGTCTGGATAACATCAGGCTGGTGAGCCCCCTCTACCTACCAGCCTCCACCAATGTTCCAAGTCAGAGCTTTCCTGGACAACCCCATGCATGTCCTACTAGCCCTCGCACCCAGAGTATAGAGCGTTTGTGTGTACAGCAAGTGAGCAGGCCAGCAGTGCGTGTACAACCATGAGAGGAGGAAGGCTACATCCGAGCTCAAGTGTGGTCAGCAGGAAATTTGATGAGTAGAAACAAATGAAAGACATATTTCTCTGTAATTGTGCAACAGACACCGAATTAAATGAGTAGTAAAACCGGTTTTTGTATTTGATGATTTTTGTTTTCCTAAGGAATATTAAATTTAATAAATGTGTCAAGATCATTCGTTTCACTATTCTGGATCATTTTTCATCCTAATAAATTAACCTGATACATTACTTTTTTTAAATAAGCTATTTAGTGGTGTTGGTAAAGGGTAGAATACTGAATTTTGCAGATTTCCAGAGTTAAAATTTACCTAGCAAAAAATAAAGACTTTTCAAATCTGAAGATATCCACATGATTCTGCACATAGAACTACATCATTAATACCATGGGCGATTTTTCAAACTCAAAAAAAAAAAAAATAATTCGCCTCCGTGCTGTGCACCCTATTCACCTACAGCGACGGACATTGCCACAATTCTGGGGTGGGTGGACGACAAGGCGAGCGACGCAGAGAGATGGAACTTCCAGAGGGGGAGGGAGACGCAAGAGCGGAAAAGTCAGCATTTTTGATGCAATGGCGACCGGCACTACCCACCCCTCCCTCACTCACAGGTGTCGGCGCACCAGAGATGTTGTATCCTCCCTCCTACACCACACCAGCGTCCTCCGTTACTCTTTGCTACTCCAACAGCTCCCAAAGGCATGTGTTCCGCCCCCCACCCACCCCTCTCCACCAGACGTCACATTTTCAGCTTTTCATGAGTGGAGGCGGCAGGTGGACAGATTACTCCGACAGTGGACCTTGACTGTATGCCTCCAAATAAACAGCTCATCCAACTGCGGATGTGTTTGTCGCTAAGAGACCCAGAAGAGTTTTGGAGCACACGTTGCAAATGTACTCCGATTCTACATCTTCAGTGACGGATGTGCTCGACCTTTTACAGGAGCACGTTAAGGGTCGGAATAACGAGGCTTTGCGTCGCCGAGCCTTCACCAGCCTAGCTGACAGAGGCCAGATCGCTGACGACTTTTTGTACGCTTGAAAGAGTTTGGGAGATCGACGTCTGCAAGGCGGCGCACAGCCAGAATGTGAGAAGCCTGGATCAAATGCGGGATCTTGACAGGTGTCAGGCAAGAAGAGTTGGTGCAGCGACTCACGTTCCCTGGACCTTCCTCCACACTCCCAGGTGGTAGTGACTGAATGTCGGTCATACAGGGCCACCCAAGTCACCACCTCTGCCTTACAGGCCCCACCTGCTGTGAGGCAATCTCTCAGTACAGAAGGGAGTAAGAGGCGGCCAACAACGTGAAGGCTGCCGCACGTTCTTCCCGCCTCCGCCCTGGTAGCTTCCTGGCTGGCAGCTGTGGAAAGCAGCAGCGGCCCCCAAGACATGCCCGGACACCGACACTGTCGTGGATGTGACCGTAAGGGCCGCTGGTCTAACACAGACAGATTGCCCTGCAGGGAGCCACAAGTGTCAGGCCTGCGGTCGCTATGGACACTATGACAGAAGTGCTGCCGTCAGCAAGCCCAAAGCCCGAGACAAGAGGAAGCGGCGCACTTCCCTCCGAGGGTGTGATTCCTGCCGCCAGCCCCTTCAGATGGCCGCATGGCCCCAAGCAGCAGCTGGAGTCACATCAGAAGGGTGGACTCGACCACACGCCCCCAGGGCTGCAACCCCTGCCATCCAGCGTCGCCGTGCCTGCGGTGATGTGTCGGAATCTGTCGGTGATACGGGACACGAGCGCTGATACTCACGGTGATAGAGGCCTGTGTGCGCACGCCTCCAGAAACCTGGGCCTCACCAAACGCGACCTGGGACCACCGCCGCAGCTGCGGTGCTACAATGCAGGCCGGTTCCCAGATGCGGATGCTGTGGCCTCCTTTCAACGGAGATCACCCACGGCGACAGGTCGTGTCACGGATGGATAGTGCAGCTCTCTCGCTACACCCTTGTTGTCGTGGGAGCACTGCAAGGAGTAGGCGTGGTGCTTAAAGACTTTCCCGAGAGCGAATCCCGCTGCTCGGTACACACACGCCAGCAGGGTCACGTGAATCAGCGAGCGTCGCCTGGCGCTGCCGCCTGAAGCTGCCCATAACCAAGCGTCCCTCCACCCACAGGGCGCTCCCCTGCCCAGATCTGTATGGTCACCCTCTCGCTCTTGCGTTCCTGCACACGCCAAAGGCCTTTGCGAAGAGTGGCAGACCAGAGCAAAACTCGACCGCCCATGCGCCGCTTCACGTGCCCAGGACGCCAAAGGCTCGGTGTAACGGCCGTGCCGCCCTCTTCAACCACTATGGAGATTGGTGCCCTTGTCCGCGACCAGGACCCGACGACGACACGTTGGGACAAGGTGGGCATAGTGATGGGCATCGGCTGGTGCTGAACTACAAGGAATCCAGGATGTGAGCGGCCAGCCCGCGTCTGGTGGAGGAACCGCCGCTTCCTCCGGCCAGTCCACCCCCTGCTGCTGGTCCCTGACGGGGACGGTCTGCCACCTCACGAGGATCCGCCCCACAGTGCCTCGACGCTCCAGAAGCGACTTAGGACTAAGAAGTCCGCTCAGACCGAAGACTATGAGCGTGAGGGGGGAGGGAGATGTAGGTTATGTGTCTATGCTACCATGCCAAAGTAGCAACCTTGTAAATAAGCTACTGTGAGTAGCATTTATATATGTAATTATGTGGCAACACTGCACGTGTTATGTAGCCTTGTTGCCCCGAGGCTGCCATATGGCAAGGCAGTCTCAGTCTGACTCTGTGGGCCGTGCATGGCACACGCTAGTCACCACTTGTATTTCTCCTATCCTTTAATAAATAGATTTCAGTGTTACTCGGTGTTTCCCTACCCATCACTGTCTTCTTCAGGGAACACTTGGAACCTTCACTGATAGAGAGAGTCAACTGCTGGAGATAGTTTATTGATTGAGATAGTCTACTGCTGGAGATAGTCTACTGCTGGAGATAGTCTACTGATGGAGATAGTTTACTGATGGAGAGAGTCAACTGCTGGAGATAGTTTATTGATTGAGATAGTCTACTGCTGGAGATAGTCTACTGCTGGAGATAGTTTACTCTGGGAGATAGTCTACTGCTGGAGATACTCTACTGATGGAGAGAGTCAACTGCTGGAGATAGTTTATTGATTGAGATAGTCTACTGCTGGAGATAGTCTACTGCTGGAGATAGTCTACTGCTGGAGATACTCTACTGCTGGAGATACTCTACTGATGGAGAGAGTCAACTGCTGGAGATAGTCTACTGATTGAGATAGTCAACTGCTTGAGATAGTCTACTGATGGAGAGAGTTTACTGATTGAGATAGTCAACTGCTGGAGATAGTCTACTGATGGAGATAATTTACTGATTGAGATAGTCAACTACTGGAGATAGTCAACTGCTGGAGATAGTCAACTGATGGAGATAGTCTACTAACATCCACGAGAGAGTGTTAATCAGTATTGCTCGTGTTACAATGAAAAAATCTTGAATATTGCATGGTCGTGTGGAAGATACGACAATGTAAACAAACACGACAGATGAATGAGGAAAATATTGTAATATTGGGAAGCTCCACCTGAGGTCTACAATAAATGGTAGTAAAATTTTGGACATAGACATTGGACTGACAATACGATTTCTTGTCAACAATTATAATTCATGGCATTTCATTCTATAGTTTTTTCTCTATTGATTATATATATATATATATATATATATATATATATATATATATATATATATATATATATATATATATATATATATATATATATATATACACACACACATATATATATAGAACGAAAAGCCCGATAGATAATAGTAACCAACACAATATACAATACGGGAGGTGTATTGCCGGCATAAGCAAAGTGAGAAACTCCCTCTCCAAGGTATACCTGTAGTTTAGTAAATGAGTTGTTTCGTCTTGATACTTCACTCCAAGACTGATAATGACATTCACACATCCTAATTTTTGATGCTCTTCCCTTTATGAATTAAATAAAAAAATTTTAACCTTATGGGAATGAGGGTAAAAAAAATCCCCTTTCATCGGGCTTCTGGTCCTAGTATGAAGCGTATAGTGCGGGCGGACGAAGAAAAGACCGCTGGCTAATTCTGAAAGGGGCGAGAAGTGGCGTTTCTTGTTTCTATTCATCTCTTTTTCTTTAGTTCTCGTTTCGCTTCTTCTTGCTTGTCGCGTCATCCATCTTTTTTCACTATTTTTCACCTCTTTGTTATGCTATCACGTTACTAACAGAGTGATTTAGGCAGGGAAGCTAAAATATGTTCAAGGTTCATATTTTGTTTCCAATTCCATCTTACAATATAAATTGTCGAAGCTTTTATTATATCGTAAGAAACAGTATAATTTTCACTGGAGATGGATTCACCCCAAAACATAATTATAATATTCAACTAGGACATTTATAGGTATCCAAGGTTTCGTACCGTATGTCTTCCAAGAGGCTATGGTACCCTGATGATGAGCCACACTTCTGGGGTCCACAGTGTCTCGTGCTATTTACGTTCATGTTCTACATTAAGTAGATTTCTGCACCTAAACAAACTGTTGCCATCAATCAAGTGATACTATGTCATTAGTATATATACAAGGTAGGCATTATAATTAGGGCCAATTTGATACTTAGATACACTATTTTTGCATCAGTTTTTCTTGAACCGCGATATAAAGTTCCTGCTACTCGAACGTACAGTTATATTACATGCAACAACCAGTACGGTAATGTTTACGACCACACTAAGCCAATACGACCTTCACCAGCCCCTGCAGGAGTGGGTCGTTCATCACGGAGGTAATATTAGACTGGTGCTACAGCCAGCGTTTGGGTATAACATCAGCTCTAAGTCTCACGTTCTCGTGCGTTCTCGTTCCTTATCATGTCGCTACTCTATTGTTCTTTCAATGTGGGTTTATGGGACTTTTTTTACACGAATCTACCTGTCTTTACGATATAACGTTTTACAATAATACATTATCTAGTACAGCACAATAAACCTTTGGTACAACATGGTAGTTTAATTACAATCATTTTCGAGAATATTTAATCCATAATCAGGTATCATAAAAATAAGATATACGAAATAATAAACTAACCATATTATAATCAAGGAAAACACAGAGACGTATTAAAACAAATAACAAACTGAAAGTTAAAAGAAACATGTAAACAAAAAAATATGTTCAAAATCTTATTCGCAAAATTATAAAATGTATCATCATTATACACATAAGTCTTGTAGGTACCTAATCAGACTGACCAAATTCACTGACATAAATAGTACACAAGATCTACAGACCTCTCCTTCAGACAGTGGGGGGCACGGGGACGACTCTGCAGCGCTTTGTGTAGCTCTACCAGGCATCCTCTATCAACGAAAATGGCAAAATTATGTATCAAATATCAACAAAATTAAATCAGTGATTACTCGAATTTCAACAAATATCACTATATAGTTTTCTAAATATCAACAAACATTTCTCAAGTGTCAACGAATATGACTAAATACAGTTAATGGATTGTCAACAAACATGTCGAAGATGTTTCGCAAATGCCAAAAAGTATGAGTAAATAGTTTCTCGACTGTCAACATAGATGACTGAACGATTTCTCGAAAGCCAACGAAGATCAATAAAATGTTTTCTGAATGTCAACAATGATGACGAATGAGTTTATGGAGAGTCAACAAACAAGACTAAACAGTTTCTCGAATGTCATGAAGCTTATAAGTCCTAAGCCTGGTGCTGCTGACAGTCGTGGAAGCAGTGCTAAGCTTGGTGCTGTTAGAGGAAAGGTCACGGCAGATTTAGCTCCCGGGGATAAATTGTCGGTAATGGCTAGTACTACTTGTGAACAGGGCTGTGCCCTCCTCAGGGCCGAGTTAGAGAAGGTCAAAGAAGAAAACTTGAAATTAAAGGAAGTGATAGCGAGGATGAAGGAAGAAGACACGAGACAAGGAAAGCCCGTGTCTGACGAAAACTCAGGGGAATGAAAGGTTGTGAGGAGAGGAACGACCAAAATGGCTGTGAGAAAAGACACCAAGGAAACGACAATAGGTAAGTGTAAAAACTCTTTTAGTCCTTTGATAGACGAATTGGATGTTAGCATAGTCAGGGACAGGGCTGTGAGGGAAGATACGAAAACCTTAATTGTTGGCGATGCCCTGGACAGAGCTTTTTGGGGTAGAAATAGAAATAGGATGAGGGTGTGTTTACCAGGAGCTGGGGGTGGGGGATATAGTTGACAGGATGGACAATATCTTGTCTGGTAATGGGAACAAACCCATTTTCTGCCTCAGTGCAGAAGGCAATGATATTGGCCAGTGTAGGAGTGAGGAGCTTCTTGATAAGTTCAAGACAGCTATAGAACGTATTAGGTTGAAGGGAGGGATCCCTATCATATGTGGTGTCCTGCCTAGTAGGAGAGTTGACAAAGAATGGTTGTGAAGGGCAATTGGCGTTAACGGCCGCCTTGACAGATATTGCAAGTCAATGTCAGTCCCATTCATTGACAACTGGGACAAATTTTACGGAAGAAGGGACCTTTATGCTAGGGATGGGGTGCATCTGTCTGGGAATGGGGTGGCAACCCTGGCTGGCTCTCTCGAGAGGGCAGTTCAAAAGATGTCGAAGTCTTTAAACTGCTAGGGGAACATAAGGGCACGGAGGTGGAGGAGACCGCAGTGGGAGCGGGTAAACAAAGTGAAAGGTTGCAGAGAAACAGTGCTAGGAATGAGGACAAATCTAAACGAGGCAGGGAGTTGAAACCTAAACGTGTCACAGAGAGGACTCAGAACACGACTAACTTAAATGTCTACTAATCAAACAGTAGGAGTATGAGAGACAAAATACATGAAATCAGGGCGTTGGTATGTCCCGAAAAAAATCTATATAATAGCATTAATCGAAACATGGATAAACTTAGACTCACAAGAGTTACCTGCCGAATACCAAATTGCAGGTAACAAATTATTCCATACCGATAGGCAGATTAGGAAAGAAGGCGGAGTAGCAATCTATGTCATGGATAATCTAAAGTGTGAAACAAATGAGGAAATAAAAACTGAACTGAATACAGAAACAATTTGGATAGAATTAACCGATGGTAGGGGAAAATTAATCGCAGGAGTAATATATAGACCTCTTAATCTTGATAGAGTTAATGAACGACTTGTTTGGGATGAAATGCACAGGGCTTCCAGACATAGCAAAATCTGTATAGTAGGCAACTTTAACTTTAGCAAAATAGATTGGATCGACCTTACAGGTAACTCAGAATCAGAGGATTTTCTTGAAACAGTTCAGGACTGTTTCCTAAGTCAACATATAACAAAAACTCATCTGGGGTAATAATATACTCGATTTAGTTCTATCAAACAGAGAAAACCTCATTAGTAATTTCGAGGTAGGGAACGAACTTGCCAACAGCGATCACAAAGAAATAAGATTTCAATTAAATTTAATGGCAGACACAAGAAAAATTCTATCAAAATCCCAGATTTCAGAAGAGCAAACTTTGATAGGTTGATAAGGCAGCTGAGAGAAGGGGTATCACGTTTGGGGATGGATTACATGACCTCGCCCTCTGTGGGTACAATGAACCCAAAGAGAACGACCTCACTTTACCTGGAGACCTGACAACGATATCCTCACAAAATATGATGCTTGAGGATGACCTGATGACTAGATCTGAGGTTGACGAGTTCCAGAACAATTTAAATAATGAGTTACTTAATGCACAAAGGCAGAATATACCATACAGAAAACTCAGATCAGACAACAATGACCCTAAATGAATAAACAATCATTTAAAGAATAATATTGGACAAAGGAAGGCTATAGGTAGAAGAATAAATCATGGTGAAGTTTACCTCCGAGATTATTATAAGGTATTGGCCATTACGTTTAAGACCGAGAAAAGAAAAGCAAAGAGGAATAATGAACTGAAGGTAGCAACGGCGAGCTAACTAATAACGACGGAGAAATGAGCAATAATCTGAATAAAAAAAATTTAAACAGTTTTCACCACCGAAAATTTAAACATGATACCCGAGGCACCGACTATATACAGATATAGTGAAGAAATAGATCAAGCGATACAGTAGCGACTTGTAATGACGTTAGTAAGCAAATAGAAACGTTAAAGCCTAATAAGTCGCCAGGTCCCGATGAAATATTTGCCAGAGTATTAAAGGAATGTAAGGAAGATATTACGAACCACGCCATCTATTGTGTCATGATGTAACTACCCAGCACTACCGAGCAACGCCATCTAGGGATGAAACCCGAGTATGACTAGTCTTAGTCCCCACTCCGGGTTTCCTTTCTCCATATCCTGGTTGTTGCGTCACCTCCCCCAACTCTTGCTCATCAGCTCCGGATTGAGGAGAGTTCAGTTCACTCTGGGAAGTGACCACACTTGGATTACCTATCCTGGAAACCTACGGCACAGTGACTACCTACCATCTTCTTCAACACTCAGCCCTACTCGTCAGACACTTCAGCACCGCACTTGAGTATTGTAACCCTATATTACCTCCTACCTCCACTTGCTTCAGATTGTTGTATGTTGTATAAATATGTATATACTGTTAAGCCAATGTTGCATATGTTTAAGTTAAGTATGGTTAAGGGTAAATGATAGAAAGCTGGATATTTTGTTAAGGAATTTATTGTACTTTATTATACACAACAAAAACTCGCATCCTTTGTCTACCCTTTTATAGTCCTATTGTCTTTGTTTGTTTAGTTTTTTTATTGTTGTTGCCTGTTGGGATCTGGGTAGACTTTTAACTATATTCTAAACCAGTTTCTAAATCCCCAACTCGTAACAAATGGCGACCGTGACAGGACCCGACCTTAAGTGCCATATTTCTTTCCCCCTTGTTTCTCCTCGTTAATTATTCCTCCCAGTCACTTCTGTTCACAATTGCTTTACGGTGGTTTAAAGTTCCCTTCATATGTGTGTGCATATATTGGTATTATCGTACAGTAAGAGTGACAGACGTAGGATATTAGGTTCCGAGTGTCATAAGGCTTACCTGTTATTACAAGTAGGCAGTCGTGTAGTAAGTCTTATCGAGTGTAGGGAAGAATCCTGATCTGTTTAATGCCGTACCCTCGCTCCAGAGTAGGCTGTTCCATAGTCACTAGTTTAGGGTGAAGTGATATCTTGGGACGCCCCGCTCTACCAGGACCCCATAATTATAAAGCCTCAATTATTGTTCTTCTCATTATCTCATTCGGGGTCAATAATAAAGTAACTCAAGGGTTGTTTATCCGGATCTTTATATTAATGCCGTAATACGCCCCTTCCTGTTTCAAGTACCTTTCCAAGTCTCTTATCCTTATCTAAGGATCTTATCAGAAGAACAATATTCATAAGTGTAATTTCCCTAGGTATAACTTGGGTAGTTTCCGGGACTTTCTGGTTATCCACTGCCGTGATATTTTCTAGGGTAATCCACTTATCTTATCTTTTTGGTCATTAGTTAATTTATCTAGTTTTTCTTAACAATGACCACCTTAGGTTTTAATCTCCAGGATTTTATTGAAAATCCTTCCATATCTAAATTACATGTTAATATCCTGAAGAAAGAATGGAAAGGAATAGCCACCTATTACAATATCCCATATTCATAGCAAATGACTAAGGAAGTGTTAAAAAATCAGGTAATTGAAATGTTGGTTCAACAAGAAGTTTTAGAAGAATCCGCTGTTGACCAATTAACGCCCATGTCCAATACACTTCAACCACTATTTACCACCCCTCCTCACTCAGAAGCTGCCTTAGAAATAGAACGAGCTAGGTTCGAGTTCCAAATCAAAATGAAAGAACTCCAGTTGGAACAGGCCAAGTTGGAGCAGGAGGTTAGACTGAAAGAACTACAGGTGAAAGAGATAGAAGTCACCTTAACATCGGAGTTTAAATCAAAAGAAGTGGCATTAAAAGAGAGACTAGCTGCTTTTAACCCTGCTAATGCTTCTTCCCTTGTTCCCGAGTTTGATGAATCCGATATGGAAGGGTCATTTAGGACTTTTGAGAAAATAGCCGGGAAGAATGAGTGGCCTAAGGACCAGTGGGTGTCGGTGTTAGTTCCTAAATTATGTGGTAAGGCTCGTACAGTTTATAACTGATTAGACCAGACTGATGACTATGATAACGTAAGAAAGAATATCCTCACCTCTTATGATATCACGCCAGATAGATATCGGCAGAAGTTTCGTAAACTAACCAAAACATTTTCACACACCTTTGTTGAGTTTGCTCAAGAGAAGCTTAGGTTTTTCAAGAAGTGGTTAGAGGCTACAGAGACCTCCACATTTCAGGATTTATTAAACTTGGTAGTCCTGGAGGAGTGGAAGAGCAAGATACCATTTCACATCTTGAAGTATGTGGAGGAGCGTGGAGAGGTTAATTTAGGGCGTGCGGCTGAGGTGGCTGATGCGTACGCCTTGCTGGTCGAGTCGCTGGGCACTAGGGAACGTGGTACTTTCCAGCATGTTAGGTCCTCCTCTGACGATAACCTTGGGGACGTGAGTGGTAGGTCGAAAGGTCCCACACCTACCCCCCTTGATGCAACCAAGTTTTATTGTTCTTACTGTAAAAAAACCAGGCCATACGATCCAGTCTTGTAAACACCCAAAGTGTCGAACTTCTAAAAGTAGTTCCCTGAATCCCAAATTCAAACCAATAGCAACCACCAATGTGGAAAAGCCCCATCAGGATCTCTTCTCTTCATTCACCTATGAGGGAAAAATTTAAATCATAGAGGGGTCTCGTTCTTTCCCTATTCGTATACTACGTGATACGGGCGCAGCACAATCTATCCTCCTGTTTAACGTCATTCCTGATATATCTGCAGCATTTACTAATGAGAGTGTTCTAATTTCAGATCTCTCATCCCATTCTTCCTATCCCTTAGCTAAAGTGTACCTCCAATGTCCCTTGATTACTGGGGAAGTGCAAGTAGCCATTAGGAAAGATTCAATGCCTTTGAGCGGCATTCATTTATTATTGGGTAATGACTTGGTAGGAGATCTAGTGGTTCCCAACATAAAGACAGTCGACTCTCCCTTACCTGTCAACTCCACCACTGACCTTGAAGAAACTATTCCTCACCTTTTCCCATCTTGTGCTGTCACCCGGTCACAGAGTGTGCGAAATGGGCCCTCTTCATCTAAAACCATCTCCAATATCTTCCTACCCACAGAAGATCTGTACAATAAGACCATTAGTAAGGATGAGCTCATTAAAGCCCAACAATCTGATCCATCTTTGAATAAACTTCATCATGCGGCAGTTGAGTCAAGTGGTAATTCCCTCCTCAGCCAGACCAGCATTAATTGCCCTTGCCCATGATGGTATTTCAGGACATTTGGGAATCCTGAAAACATATAAAAAACTCCTCCAACACTATTACTGGCCTGGACTTAGGAAGGATGTGTCAAAGTACCTAAAATCTTGTCATATTTGTCAAATGGTAGGAAAAAGAAATTAAAGTATACCAGCGGCTCCCATTAAGCCAATCCCAGTATTTTCTACACCATTTGAAAAGATTGTTGTGGATTGTGTGGGCCCACACAATCCGATCAGGGCACCAATTTTACAAGCAATCTTTTCAAACAGGTGATGAAAGACCTCAGTGTGGACCATTGTACATCTTCGGCTTACCACCCACAATCCCAAGGTTGCTTGGAACGGTTCCATCAAACTTTCAAATCAATGCTAAAAAAATACTGCATAGAACACCAAAAGGAATGGGATGAAAGCCTAGACTTGTTACTCTTTGCCATCAGGGAATGTCCCCAGGAGTCATTGGGTTTCTCCCCGTTCGAGTTACAATATGGGAGACAAATTAGGGGACCCCTTAAAATTGTAAAGGAGCAGTGGTTTGACACTCCATCTATTAAGCCCGCAACAGTTTCCCAATACATTGACACTTTACGGGACAAATTAACTGAAGTCCGAACCATTGCTCAGTCAAACTTAAAAAAAGTCCAAGACAAAATGGTGAAGTCCCAACCTAAATTAGTTGAAAGATCATTTTCTCCAGGTGACAAAGTGTTACTCTTTCTACCCATTCCAGGCTCTCCCCTTAAAAGCAAGTTTACTGGTCCCTATATAGTTGCTAATAAACTATCTCCCCTCAACTATATAGTCCATACTCCTGATCGCAGAAGAGATTCACAACTTGGTCACATTAATCTCATGAAACTTTACCACTCCAGGCAGTCAGAGGAAGACATCCCAGAGGCTATAAGCCTACGTGTATTGCATACGGCTTTGTCAGGGCCGGAGCCGTAGACAGATGACATGGACCTATTGGAGAATTTAGACTTCCCTCTACCTAAAGAAAACCCTGCTAACAGTCACATACTCAACAACTTGGATGAGTATTTTTCTGTTCTGGATCCATCTCAAGCAAAAGATCTCACTAAGTTATTATTAACATTTCCTAAAGTCACGTCAGACCTCCCAGGGTTTTGCAATATAATTAAACATGATATTAAGCTAATCTTAGATGATGTACAACCCATTAGGCAATCAGCATATCGGCTAAATCCACAAAAAAAAAGAGATTATGAAAAAGGAGGTAGATTTTTTGTTAAAACATAACTTAGCTGAGCCTAGTACCTCCCCCTGGGCTTCACCTTGCCTGATCATTCCAAAACCCGATAGCAGTTTTCGTTTCTGTACTGATTATCGTAAAGTGAACCAGGTCACTGTTTCAGACTCCTACCCTTTACCTTTGATTGAAGATATAATAGACAGCATAGGCTGTGCAAAATTTATTACAACGCTGGACTTGATGAAAGGATATTATCAAATGGGACTCACGGATAGGGCAAAAATAACTCCATTTGGTCTTTTTCAATATTTGGTTATGGCGTTTGGCTTTTCTAATGCTCCTGCCACATTCCAGAGGGCAATCAATTACCTGATTCAGGACCTAGATGGGACGTTCGCCTACCTGGATGACCTGGTGGTGGTGTCGGACGGCTGGGACGAACATCTGGTGCGTTTGGAGATACTGTTCGCACGACTGCAAGAGACTGGATTCACCATAAACCTGGCTAAATCTGCTTTTGGCCGGGCCTCAGTGACTTACCTGGGACATATCGTTGGGCATGGTATGGTGAGACCCAAGGACGCAAACGTTAAGCCATCTTGGTCTTCCCCACTCTTAGGACGAGGAAGGAACTCATGCGCTTCCTGGGGATGTACGGCTACTACCGCCGGTTCTGCAGTAACTTCTCCAGCGTGGCCGGACCCCTCAGAGACCTTACCAGTTCTGCGGTCCCTTACATCTGGAACCAGAGGTACGACCAGTCTTTCCACCGCCTCAAAGCTTTCCTTGCCTCCAAGCCTGTAGTCCACCCACCTAACTACACCTTGCCCTTCCATCTGCAAATCGACGCTAGCGGTGTCGGAGTGGGGGCTGTGCTCCTACAACCCGACCCAACCACTGATGTCCTTCACCCTGTGGCATACTACTCCGCCAAGTTGAAAAAACATCAGACCAACTACTCGACCATAGAGACGGAGGCCCTGGCTCTGGTGTTGGCAATAAAGAAGTTTGAATGTTACCTCCAATCTCACCCACAAACCACCCTAGTCTTCACTGACCATAACCCGCTCACATTCATCCAAACTAACAAGACCTCCAACCAGCGAATCCTCCGCTGGGCTCTCCTCACCCAGCCCTATAGTCTACAAGTCCGGCACATAAAGGGGGTGGACAACCTGATTGCGGACTCCTTATCCTGAGCTCCATTGGAAATGCAGCAGCTACTCTCCAGACGCACCAGGTGATCACCTCCTTCGCTCCCGCGCTACGGAGGTCTTTGGAGGGGGGGTGTATTACGAACCACGCCATCTATTGTGTCATGATCTAACTACCCAGCACTACCGAGCAACGCCATCTAGGGACGAAACCCAAGTATGACTAGTCTTAGTCCCCACTCTCTGTTTCCTTTCTCCATATCCTGGTTGTTGTGTCACCTCCTCCAACTCTTCCTCATCAGCTCCGGATCGAAGAGAGTTCAGTTCACTCTGGGAAGTGACCACACTTGGATTACCTATCCTGGAAACCTACGGCACAGTGACTACCTACCATCTTCTTCAATACTCAGCCCTACTCGTCAGACACTTCAGCACCGCACTTGAATATTGTAACCCTATATTACCTCCCACCTCCACTTGCTTCAGATTGTTGTATGTTGTATAAATATGTATATACTTTTAAGCCAATGTTGCGTATGTTTAAGTTAAGTATGGTTAAGGGTAAATTCTAGAAAGCTGGATATTTTGTTAAGGAATTTATTATACTTTATTATACACAACAAAAACTCGCATCCTTTGTCTACCCTTTTATAGTCCGATTGTCTTTGTTTGTTTAGTTTTTGTATTGTTGTTGCCTGTTGGGATCTAGGTAGACTTTTAACTATATTCTAAACCAGTTTCTAAATCCCCAACTCGTAACAAAGAACTTAGTATGCCCTTAGCAAAATTGTTTAAGTGTCCCTAAAAACGGGTGTGGTACCTGAATCCTGGAGGATAGCGAATGTAATACCGATTTTCAAGAAGGGAGATAGATCACTATCCTCTAACTACAGTCCAATCAGCTTAACATCAATTGCAGGCAAATTACTGGAAGCAATAATTTCAAATTCTATTCGAAATCACCTGGAGAAGCACAAGTTGATCAATGATTCCCAACATGGCTTCACAAGCGGGCGTTCATGTTTAACTAATCTATTAACATTCTTTTCAGCTGTTTTCGAATCAGTGGACGAGGGGCACGACTACTGTATGTGTGGTTTTTCTTGACTTTAGTAAAGCCCTTGACAGAGTCCCCCACGAAAGACTAATAAGAAAAGTGGAGGAGGCTCATGGCATTGGAGGAGATATTTTAATATAGATTAGTGCATGGTTACAGGACAGAAAACAGCGAGTGAGCATTAACGACACTAAATCCGATTGGAGTAACGTCACAAGTGGAGTACCCCAAGGCTCAGTACTTGGACCATTATTATTTATTAAATACATAAACGACATAGATATCGGCGTAGGCAGCAACATAAGTAAATTTGCTGATGACACTAAAATAGGGCGTGTAATTAAATCTGACGAGGACTCCGCAAAACTACAGGAAGATCTAAAATAAAATTTTGAATGGTCTGAAAAAAGGCAGATGAAATTCAATGTGGACAAATGTAAAGCACTTAGTCTAGGAGATGTAAACAGAGAAACCAGATATCAGATGAACAACGATGTTATAGATAAATCCGAATGTGAGAAAGATTTAGGAGTAATGATAAGTAGGAATCTTAAGCCAATTAAACAATGTGTATTTGCTCGAAACACGGCTAATAATGTACTTGGGTTCATACAAAGGAGTATTAGTTACAAAACTCGAGAGTTCATCCTGAAACTATATCTTGCACTTGTGAGACCTCACTTGGATTATGCAGTTCAATTCTAGTCACCATATTACAGAATGGATATAGAATCCCTAGAAAGAATTCAGAGGAGAATGACAAGACTAATCCTGTGCACTAGGAACCTCGAGTACAGAGACAGGTTACAACATCTTAATTTACACTCCCTCGAGAGACGTAGAGTGAGGGGCGATATGATAGAGGTGTATAAATGGAAGTCAGGGCTGAGCAAAGGGGACATAACAAAGGTACTCAAATTATCCAACCAGGAGCGAACTCGTAACAATGGTTTTAAATTAGACAAATTTAGATTTAGGCGCGAAATAGGTAAACATTGGTTTGGAAATAGAGTAGTGGATGAATGGAACTAGTTACCAAACATCATTATTGACTCGAATACGATGGATAGCTTCAAACATAGGTTGGATGTATGTATGAGCAATAGAGGTTGGGTGTAAATGGGACTGCCCAGTATGGGCCAATAAGTCCGCTGCAGTTTCCTCCATTTTTATGTTCTTATGCTAGCCTGCTGCTGCTGACAGTCATTGAACCATTCCAAAGGCTAGTGCTGCTGACAGTCATGGAACCAGTCCTAAGCTTGGTGCTGCTGACAGTCATGGAACCATTCTTAAGCGTGATGTTGATGACAATCATGAAACCATTCCTAAGCTTGGTGCAGCTGACAGTAATGGAACCAGTCCTAAGCCTGGTGCTGCTGTCAGACACACTTCACTACATTGACTCACAAGATATCATACTGAATACACATTTCCTTCCAACAGCTACACAAGGTCAAAGCATCCCGACAGACAATGTAATGTTATTAAATAGTATAGATTAAGTGAGAATAATATTATGTTCCATTTCCTGCTTCATGCGTATGGTTAAAGGCTTTGGTAATTAAATAATTTCACTACGATACTGTTTATCTGACAACTGCCCTTCCATCTAAGTAATTACCATGAAAATTTGTTGAAACTACTAAAATAAGATAAAAAATTTACCAGCGCTGCCTCGGGTCACGTCTCCAGGCTGTCAGGTCCTACGTATTAGTTGTGTGCACAATGCGGCAGTAACATGTATTTATAAACAAAGTCGCGACATAGTGCCAGGCTGCCAGCTCTCGTGATGCCGGGTCATGTCGCTGTGGGAGTGTGGCGGACGTATTGCTCTCATCTTTCCATGGCAGTGAATAAAAAGCTGGAGTTTCCTCCTCTACTGTGCGGGAGTTTACACCAGTTGCGGTGTAAACTGTACTTCTAAAAATAGTCAACATTCTTCTGGTGGTCCATTTTATACACAATATTTTCAGTTTGTTGGAGTATTGATTCTCCAGCGTCGAGTTCAGAGTTCTTCTTCCACGATGTATGTAAAATATTTACATTACTTTTGAATGAGTTTCTGAAAGCTCTTGCTGTTGTAATACATCACTGTACACCATAATGACTCCTGCAAAACACTGAAATGGCGCAGCTCTTTTTCACAACTGTACAAACTAAAAATAAGAAATATATTATGATATTGGAAAACCTTTATATATATATATATATATATATATATATATATATATATATATATATATATATATATATATATATATATATATATATATATATATATATATATATATATATATATATATATATATATATATATATATATATATATAGTATATATATATATATATATACTGTATATATATATATATATATACTGTACATATATATATATATATATATATATGTATTCAGAAATTTCAGTGTAATTTCAAACGCCGCGCCATTTTCGATACTAAGTTTCAAGGTCGTCTGAGGAAAGACAGTGCTCCCACAAGTAGTGAGAGTTTCTGGAACTAGACCTATACGATATTAAATGTAATTTACCGAATTAATATGGACGTGAATCATGAAATTAAATATCAGTTATTAAATTGAAAATAATTATAGATCGTTTCCCAATCGGAAAATGTTGCGTACGTCCTAATTAAGCTGTGAATCGTCTGGTAAATAAGTCACTCCTGAAAAGGGTGAACCAGTGAGCAAGCGTTTGCTTGGGGAGATGTGAGAGAGGTCAAGCTAGGAGGACCATCTCTGTTCTGTACCCAGGAGAAACGGACCGCGTGAACTGGTTCCTTCGTTTATTTAACATCAGTATTAACCAGTAAGTTTTATTCAATCTCAGACAAAGCTAGATAAGGCTGTAGGAACAAACATGAGATGTGAGACAATAGCTAACAGCTCGGGTTTTTTCGGGGTTTTGTAGAGCCCACGCTGTGTGAAACGTCTACGGTATGATAACGTCCACTGGCGGTATGAAGCGAGCTGTATGACCGTCCACTGACCTGGGTTTGAGTCACCTATTGAGTATGGTGAGAGTTGGAGTGAAACCAGCTGTCTGGGTGCCCAACAAACGACGTGACGATCGTTTGGGGTCATCAGCTATCCTCTACCTCGGCTCACAATACCACACGTCTTCAAGCAGCTTAGTATAAACCTTTTTATAATGGGAAGCTAAAGCTTCTCTCAACTGTACAAGGTCTGATTGGCTCACTCCCTTCCGTTTCATGGATGTACTGGGGGTAAAGTGAAGCCAGCTGAGTGTATACAGGGCCACACACTGGGGCCAGGAGTCTAGTGGAACTTAGAGGTACATTTTCCAAGGGTGAGAAAGGCTGGTTAGGGCCTTAAACTACGGGTGCCAGTTGGTTGTGCCTTAAAAAACTATGGAGTGCAAGTGGAATCTATGTGTTAGGTTAGGAAGCATGGTTCACTGGTATTGGTGGACTCAATAACATCTTAATAATAGTGATAATATTTTTGTGTGTAGTTTATACTATTTTGTCAGTTACTGATGTTGTCTTGCTTTGCGTAGTTAATATTTCTTAAATAATTTTGATAGTATTGTTTTTTAATGTTTGTGTCACTAATTGAAACCAGAGAATGAGGGAACTGTTTTTCAGATGAGTTTTCTTCCTTCTGTTGTAAGTGATACTGTGATTTAGTTCCTTTAATTCATTAATATTTCTTTTTAATTTCAATCTCAGGTATAACCTTTGTTCCCCAGAGTAGTGTTTAAGTTAGGTTAGGAGGTGTGCATCTGTTTGGGTAATATTATTTTATTGTGTGCCCTTTAGGCCTATTCATGGTGGATTTAATAATTTCTTATTTGTTTATACCATTTTCTCAGTGGTTGATATTATTTTGTGAAAACCCTTAAGACCTGTTTCATGTGTGCAAGCAACATTTCTTACTACTTTGAATTTATTATTGTCTAATAAGGCATTGTTTGACTTTCTAATAATTTCAATATCATCCTTGAAACTTTCCAGCGTTCCAGCTCTTACTACAAAGTTGCTAAGCTTGTTCCACTCGTCCACCACCCTATTTGTAAACCAGTTCCTTCCGAAACCTAAACTTATCCAACTTAAATCCGTTGTTCCGAGTCCTATCCTGCTCGGATATTTTAAGAACTTTATCTATATCACCTTTATTGATTCCTTTCACCCACATTAATACTTCTATCATATCTCCCCGCACTCTTCGTCTTTCTAGGGAATGCAAGTTTAGTTTCTTTAACCTATCCTGATATGGAAGGTTTCTAAGTCCCGGAATCATTTTCGTCATTCTTCGCTGCACCGACTCTAGTGAATTGATATCCATTTTATAATAAGGACACCAGAACTGAACCGCATAATAGAGGTGCTGCCTGACTAACACAAGATATAGTTGCAATAAGACCTCTGCACTCTTATCACTTACACTTCTAGATATAAAACCCAATACTCTGTTTGCCATATTTCGAACATAAATGCACTGTTTTCTAGGCCGTAGGTCCGGGCTTACAAGTACCCCTAGGTCTCTTTCACAAGTCGACTTCTCTAGGTTGATGTTGTTAAGGCTGTATACATTGACAGTATTTGTTCTTCCAATATTAAGTACGCTGCACTTGCTGGTGTTGAATTTCATTTGCCATTTTTCACACCACCCCAGCAGTATATTTAGATCCTCCTGTAATGCATTTGCATCCTGCCCTGAATTAATTTGCCGCCCTATTTTGGTGTCATCCGAAAACTTGCTTATGTCACTGCTGATCCCAGTATCTAGATCGTTTATGTAGATTATGAAAAAGAGTGGGCCTAATACTGACCCCTGGGTAACCCCACAGGTTGCACGACAATAGTCAGATTTAACACCATCTACGCTTACCCTCTGCGTTCTATCGGTAAGCCATGATTTTATCCAATTTAAAACTTTCCCCTCGATACCATGAGCCTTAATTTTTCTCAGAAGCCTCTGATGCGGTACTCTGTCAAATGCTTTGCTAAAGTCTAAGTAAATAACATCGTAATTTTCGTCATTATCTACTACCTCGAAGACTTTCCTAAAAAACGTCAGCAGATTTGTTAGACAAGATTTTCCCTTTGTAAACCCATGTTGAGAGTCGTAGATTAATTTGCTTTTCTCTAAATGTGATCACATGTTATCTGCTATAATTGATTCAAGAAATTTCCCCACTACCGACGTCAAACTGATCGGCCGTTAATTTTACGCTGATGCTCTGTCTCCCTTTTTGAATATGGGTACTACATTTGCTTGTTTCCACAAGTCTGGCACAACTCCCGTGTCTAATGATTTTGTAAATAAGTTTACGAGGGGTTCACTAATCTGTTCCCTACACTCTTTCAAGACTCGAGGGAAAATTTCATCCGGCCCTGGGGATTTTGTCTTCTTTAGTATATTTATCTTCTTAATAACATCCTCTTTTCTGATAGTGATATTCTTTAATTTCTCTTCTTCCTTTCCCTTAAATATCAGTTCCACCTCTGGAGTTTCATCGCGAATTTCTTCTGTGAAAACTGATAAGAAGTAGTTGTTAGTGCTTTGCTTATTTCTCACTGCCATTTATCACTTCTCTCCTCCCTGACTTTAAAGGCCCAACCTTGTCCTTGACCTTTGTTCTATATACCTGGAAAAATCCCTTGGGATTCGCCTTGGATTCTCTTGCTATTTTGATTTCATAGTCTCTCTTTGCTTTCTTTACATTTTTCTTAACGTTCCTAGTTAGTTCATTATACCTATTTCTGAGCTGCTCCTCCCCTCCCTTTAATTTCTTATATATTCCTTTATTTATTCCTATGTCATGTTTAAGTTTTCTGGTCATACACCTTGGCTCATTCTTATTTGACCTAATTTTTCTGTATGGTATATTTTATTCTTGTGCTTTTTGTAGTATACTAGTGAATATATTATAGTCATGATCAATTGTTGTGTCATCTATGACCTCACCCCTTCCTACTGGGGACTGACGTGACTGTTCCCAGGTGACCTCACCTAGGTACCTTCTTAACCCCTGATAATCCGCCAACCGAAAGTGTGGGACTCTGACCATATTGTCATTGTTTTTCGTTTCCCAATTTAGGGTGAACCTGATTTCTCTGTGATCACTGTTACCTAGTTCTTCCCCTACTGTGATATCTCTGATAATATTTTCTTTATTTGTTAATACTAGGTCTAATATACTGTCACCTCTAGGAGGTTGTAGGAGTTCGTGGTATAATGTTGTCTAGCACTCAGGATGGATGGAAACTCTAATGTGGTTTTCTTGTATAATATAAGTTATATGATAGACAGTCTGGTGCTGGAGGTGCCGTGTGGTGAGGAGCTGCTCAGTAGAGACGTTCGGTGAGTAGCGTGTTGAAGGAGGTAGATGTGCAGGAGCTTCGTTAGAGAAGGTGTTGCCTGTTGCTGGCCTCCTGGTTGAATGAAAGCTGGACAGCGTGGAGCTTGCTGGAGGAGGTGTTGCGTGTTCAGGAAGATGGGCCAGAATGAGAGCTGGTTGGTGAGGAAGCTCAGAGAAGGACAGCTGGTGGGTCGCCATGCTCGCTGGCGGGAGCGAGGACCGTCAGGCAGGCGGAGGAGAGGCGAGGGCCGCCAGGCAGCGGCGGAGGAGGAGGTGTTACGTGTTGTAGAAGTGAGGCCAGAATGAATCTCAATGGAGAGACAGAGCTTATATACCCAGCAGCCGTGAGTCATCTATGAGTCATGTTGGGAAAACCCGAGAAAGTCGCCTGTCTTTGGTTCCGTTGCTAAGATACTGCGGCGCATCTGGTGACGCCGCTCGTTTGGTTGCTAGGGAAGGCGGTAGCAGCTGGTGGCTGTGGCTACGCAGTTGTAGGCAGTTGTAGTGGAGACGTCCACTAAGGTTCTGTAATTAGTTGTTTAAAAATGTCCTGTACTGCGTCTAGAAGTCTTCAGATTCATAGTCACCTACAATGTGTCCAGTCAATACTTCTGAAGTTGAAATCCCCCATAATGCACAGGTTGTTATATTTTGCTGCCCTACTCATTTCCTGCAATATGGCTGAGCTGCTTCTTTCCCAAGACTTGGGGCCTGTAAATCACTCCCCATAATTAGTTTTTCTCTTCCTTCCGTGATTTGTACCCATACAGACTCGGTTCCTATTTCTACCCTTTATTGAATTATTAATACAACATTTTAATGTATCTTTGACGAAGAGTGCGACCCCTTCCTTCCCTGTCCTTGTGAAAAAGGTTGTACCCTTCTATGTGGTACTCTGATAACACAATTTTGCTCGCCAGATTCATCCAAGTTTCAGTGATTGCTATGACGTCTACATTCTCGGTACATACAACCACTCTCAGCAAGTCTATTTTATTTCTAACGCCCTACTGTTTGTAGAGTAAACATTTAGACCTACCCTTCCTGGTCCATTACCCCTTTGTCCTGAGTAACCAATTTACTTCCCAGGACCTGCTTGTTCTTTGACTCCCACTTTCCCTGACCTCCCTCTACTGGCGAAACCCCCTTTGGAGTGACAATTTCGTGCTCCAGGGATGCAGCCAACATCTTTACCCCCGCACGAGACAAGTGTATTCCGTCACGACTGTACAGGTAGTCGTTGCCGTAGAATCGTTGCCAGCTATCAATGAATGCCCAACCATTGTTTGCACAATGTTTTTTACCAGTCGGCAATTTATAGCAATTGCCTGGACAGCCATGCGTTTGGGGGCCCCCCGGGGCCCAACACTAGACCCAGTGACCTCGGTCACATTACCTGTTGACTGGTTAATCTGACCTGACGGCTTTCGCCACCATCGCAACCGTGACCTTACCATCCATAGCGACATTCCCATGGGGGTTGGTGGGGGTGGGTTTCCTCTGACACTCATCAAGTCAAAGCAGTGTCAATGGGGTAATTTAATCCCCAGGTAAGAAGGGTTGGTTCAGGCCAAGATTGAGTCAGAAGATTATCCCCAGTTGACAGACGGCTTGGGTCAGTCAGCCTCCACGTGTATATACTGTGTAATATTCTGTCTCTATAATTACAAATTGAGAAGGGCTCGTGATGAGCCGAATCTGTATTGGTGTTTAAAATAAACCAAGTCTCCATGAAGTGTGTTTTTTTACCTTCATATATATATATATGTAACCGGTCGGAATCACTGAACTTTTAATTTCTCACTTGACTTGGGGTTTATTAAAGATTATTAGATGGTAATGGCAGTGGAAGCGCCCCTTTGAGAAAATCCCGAACCAGCACAAGAACACTGAAATCTACTAAACAAAATGACTTGTCCGTGACCCATGGAAGGATAGCGTCTGTGACTGGGATGAATGAGACACACTGTAAAATTTAGACACTTATATTCCCTCCAACACTACAAACACAATCAAATAATGGTACACCAATATGCGCACCTCTTAACTTGAACTTAAAACACTACTCTGGGAAATAAAAGTTATACATGATATTGAAATTATTAGAAACAACGGCAACAATAAATTTAAAGTATTAAGAAATGTTGCTTGCACACATGAAACAGGCCTTAAGGGTTTTCACAGAATAATATCCACCACTGCGGAAGGGGTATAAAAATAAGAAATGATTAATTCCACCATGAATAGGCCTAAAGGGCACTCAGTATAATTATGTTACACCAACAGATGCAGGCCTTAAGGGTTTTCAACAAAATAATATCAATCACTGAGAAAATAGTATTAAAAAATGAGAAATTAATAACTCTACAATGAATAGGCCCTAAGGGCACTCAACAAAATTATATCAAGCACTGAGAAAATGGTAATAAAAAAATAAGAAATTAATAACTCTACAATGAATAGGCCTTAAGGGCACTCAATATAATTATGTTACACCAACAGATGCACACCTCCTAACCTAACTTAAACACTACTCTTGGGAACAAAGGTTATATCTGAGATTGAAACTATAAAGAAATATTAAATGCGCACAGCATACATTAGTAACTGAAAAAAATAGTATTAACTACGCACAAAAATATTGTCACTATAATAAAGACGTTACTGAGTCCAATACCCGTGAACCATGCTCCCTAACCTAACACACACACAGATTCCACCTGCACTCCGTAGTCGTTTAAGGCACAACCAACAGGCACCCGTAGTTGAAGGCCCAAATCAGCCTTTTTCCACCTTGGAAAGTGTACCTCTAAACTCCACTGACTCTTGGCCCCAGTGTGCGACCCTGTATCACTCAGCTAGCTTCACTTTACCCCCAGTCCATCCATGAAGCGGAAGGGAGTGAGCCAATCAGACCTTGTACAGTTGAGAGAAGCTTTAGCTTCCCGTTAGCAAGAGGGTTTCACTAAGCTGCTTGAGACATGTGGTATTGTGAGCCGAGGTAGAGGAGAGCTGATGACCCCAACGATCGTCCCGTCGTCAGCTGGGCACCCAGACGGCTAGATTCACTCAAGAGATCCTTTGATACCCCGCTAAACAGTGACAGGCCTACACTGATCGGTCCAATGGCGACAATCGCCACCCTCAATCATCAACGGCAGTCTCAAACGGCAGTCAATCTCTCGCAGTCAATTTCTCGCAGTCAAGTGGGTTCTGACGGAAACCCTGAAATGAACTCACTGTTAGCTCTTGTTAACTTTATCACTGCCCTATCTAAACCCTGTCTGAGATCGAATGAGACTTACTTGTTATACTGCAATAGTGCAACACAGGTGACTAGGCCACGTGACTATTTCTGTGACGGACGCGCAGGGACGTCTTGCTGGACCGAATGCCTCCACGTGACTGACCTAGCCAGCGTCGCGTCTCTCCAAGGCGCTAGCTTAGGCCTACGTGACATATTTTCCGCCTAACTAATAACTCCTTGGGACACCCGTAACATTATTCAGACTGATAAACGATCTATAATAATTCCAAATTCAATAATAGTCCCTTAACTTCATGAATCGCATCATTATTAATTCGGCAAATTATATTTAATATCATATAGGCCTAGTTCCACAACCTCTCACTATGTGCGGGGAGCGCTCTCTTCCCTCAGACGACCTTGAAAGCTCAGTATCGCCAATGGCGCGGCGTTTGAAATTACTCTGAAATTTCTGAATATTATATATATATATATATATATATATATATATATATATATATATATATATATATATATATATATATATATATATATATATATATATATATATATATACATATAGGGTGAGCATAAAGTCTTTCCCTGATTATGAAAAATCATATCTCGAAGACCATTCTAGATAGAAACATGAATGTTGTAGTATTGTGTAGACGAATTCATAGATTCTTTTTTTCATGCATAATTTAAGCTGAAAAAACTGTTTGTTTGTGCCTAGCATATGTTTTGTGTAATAAATGTTTGTAATCAGGGAAAGACTTTATGCTCACCCTGTAATTTTTTTTCTGGGGCCCAGTAGTGGCTGAGTTGCCTCGGGCCCCGCACCCTCCTAGGGACGGCCCTGTATGTATATATATATATATATATATATATATATATATATATATATATATATATATATATATATATATATATATATATATATATATATATATATATATAAGAACATAAGAACATAAGAATGGAGGAAACTGCAGCGGGCCTATTGGCCCATACTGGGCAGTCCATTTACACCCAACCCTTATTGCTCATATAGCCATCCAACCTATGTTTGAAGCTATCCAGCGTATTTGAGTTAATGATGATATTTGGTAACTTGTTCCACTCATCCACTACTCTATTTCCAAGCCAATGTTTACCTATTTCGCTCCTAAATTTAAATTTGTCCTATTTCACGCCTAAATCTAAATTTGTCTAATTTAAAACCATTGTTACGAGTTCGCTCCTGGTTGGATAGTTTGAGTACCTTTGTAATGTCCCCTTTGTGTAGCCCCCTGACTTCCACTTATACAATCTCTATCAAGGTCGCCCCTCGCCTCTACGTCTCGAGGGAGTGCAAATTAAGATGTGCTTTAACCTGTCTCTTACTCAAGGTTCCGAATGCCCGATTAGTCTTGTCATTCTCCCCTCTGAATTCTTCCCAATGATTCTATATCCATTCTGTAATACGGTGACCAGAACTGAACTGGTGTAATCCAGGTGTGGTCTCTGCTGCTATAATATATATATATATATATATATATATATATATATATATATATATATATATATATATATATATATATATATATATATATATATATATATATATATATATATATATATATATATATATATATGTAGATCCATTAATGGAAATGTGGGACAAGATAAATTCTTGATAAAAAATACAAAGGGGAAATAGTGGAGCATCTTAGTTTCTGTCTTATATTCAAAACATCATCAGAGGCAATCTGGAATTTATTTACATTGGAGTCATGAGTTATGAGGTGAAAGAAGATTATTAAGGACTGAAGAAAAGTGGTGAAACTGAAATACAGTAGGGGTCAGACCTTTGTATTAGTATTGGTTTATTTATATGGTGACGAGAAAGGCTTATTTACAAAGGGTGACCATACAAAACAATAAGTCAGGTTAATAACGTGGAATCCACTAATCCACACACCACCTTCACCGCACACTAAAGAAGAGCTTATATAAAAAAGAGCGACGTAACAAGTCATGTCAAGTCAGGTAAATAATATGAGACCCACTAATCATCTTCCCTACATCCACCTCAAATGCTTTCAAAGCATTTTTAACCTTGGGCCACTGACAAATAAATTTGTGTAACATATCAGTTTTGTACTGACCATCACTAAGGTTTATAGAATTAATTTCCCTAATCAAACTTGCTTCAACCAGAAGTCTTTCTGTGACACACGATGATTTGTACACTTCTAAACTGTTTTCCCAATCCATGGGATGGTTATTGTTCCTTGTATGAACGAACAGTGCACTGCTTTCAAATACTGTTATAATATTGTACTTGTGCTGTTTTATTCAAAAATGCAATGCCTTCCCAGTCTGACCTACATAATTTCCACTACAATTGCTACATGAAATACAGTAAACACTTCCATTTACATTCAAGGTTGGGCTATTCTTAATTAATATATTAATAATAGTTGAGTCACACTTAAAAACAACATTAATGTTTAATAATTTTAGGGATTGAACTAACGGGACAAATTCATTGCGATAAGTAGAGTAGCTGTCAGAGTCCTAGTCTGTTGAGGAAATCGACAATTACCTTGTTTCTGAATTCTGGGTGGCAGTACAGGCCAAAGAAGGAAGTCAGTGGGACAGTAAGATATACAGTATGCCCGTACTAGAAGTGACCTGGTGGCAGAATATGGTGACATTCGCCTAACTCACACAACAGGTTCTCAAGACGTCCATGTAGTGTTTACCAGTAGCTCAGGACTCGTAGTTCAAACAATATCTCACCCCACGTCCTCGCAAGGACTCACCCCACGTCCTCTCAATGATTCAACCCACGTCCTCGCAATGACTCACCTCACGTCCTCGCAAAGACTCGACCCACGTTCTCGCAATGATTCAGTCCACGACCTCACAATAACTCAACCCACGTCCTCACACTGACTCAACCCACGTCCTCACAATGACTCAACCCACGGTCTAATAGTGAACCACCCGAGTTATTGAATAATTATCAACATATTTTGACAAATCTACGACCAATACATTGATAAGACTCATTGTTGGTCCTCACATTTACTCACCGGGTGTCCAGGGAGTGTTTATACCGCAAGTCCTAACAGTATCTAGCAACACGTTTGAGTAATGAATCATCTCATGTCACAGCAAACTTCAGAAGTCTTGGCACTGATTCACAACTTACTGACGATCATTCATTGCCCCTCCTGACAGTGTCTCCGAAAATGTCTTCTGATCAAAGTTCTGTAACTACTGGGAGGGTCGAGATTAATGGTGCTGTAACTCATGACTCTCACAAGTTGTCGATTGGACTTAGTCCTCTCTCCCCTTCCACTTCCTCTCCCACACACACACCACTACCCCCACCCCGCTCCGCCCCGCACCCCGAGCCATCACTCACCTCCTTCCCTCATGCCAATTTTATTCTACCACCATCACCGACTGCACCGGTCCCCTCACCACTACCACTATCACCGCTCCCACCATTACCCCCACCACCGCAACCATATCATAAGAAAACACATTATTTAAAGAATATTATTGGACAAAGGAAGGCTATAGGTAGGAGAATAAATCGTGGTAAAGTTTACCTCCGAGATTATTATAAAGTATTGGCCGGTAGGGTTAAGACCGAGATAAGAAAATCAAAGAAGAATAATGAACTGAAGGTAGCAAGGGAGGCGAAGTCAAACCCCAAGGGATTCTTTCAAATGTATCAAAGTAAAACACGAGAAAAGATTGGACCAATACAGTCAAATACCGGCGAGGTAACTGATAACGACGGAGAAATGAGCAATAATCTGAATAAAAAAATTTCAACAGTTTTCACCACCAAAATTTAAACATGATACCCGAGGCACCGACTATATACAGACATAGTGAAGAAAATAGATTAAGCGAGATAGTAGTGACTAGTAACGATGTTAGTAAGCAAATAGACAAGTTAAAGCCTAATAAGTCGCCAGGTCCTGATGAAATATTTGCCAGAGTATTAAAGGAATGTAAGGAAGAGCTTAGTATGCCCTTAGCAAAATTGTTTAACATGTTATTAAAAACGGGTGTAGTACCCGAATATCGGAGGATAGCGAATGTAATACCGATTTTCAAGAAGGGCGATAGATCACTATCCTCCAACTACCGCCAATCAGCTTAACATCCATTGCAGGCAAATTACTGGAAGCAATAATTTCAAACTCTATTCGAAATCACCTGGAGTAGCACAAGTTAATCAAAGATTCCCAATATGGCTTCACAAACGGTCGTTACTGTCTAACTAATCTATTAGCATTCTTTTCAGCTGTTTTCGAATCAGTGGACGAGGGGCACGACTACTGTATGTGTGGTTTTTCTTGACTTTAGTAAAGCCCTCGACAGAGTCCCCACGAAAGACTAATAAGAAATGTGGAGGAGGCTCATGGCATTGGAGGAGATATTTTAAAATGGATTAGGTTACAGGACAGAAAACAGTGAGTGAGCATTAACGGCACTAAAACCGATTGGAGTAACGTCACTAGTGGAGTACCCCAAGGGTCAGTACTTGGACCATTATTATTTATTATTTACATAAATGACATAGATATCGGCGTAGACAGCAACATAAGTAAATTTGCTGATGACACTATAATAGGGCGTGTAATTAAATCTGACGAGGACACCGCAAAACTACAGGAAGATCTAAACAAATTTTTCGAATGGCCTGAAAAATGGCAGATGAAATTCAATGTGAACAAATGTAAAGTACTTAGTCTAGGAGATGTAAACAGAGAAACCAGATATCAGATGAACAACGATCTTATTGAGAAATCTGAATGTGAGAAAGATTTAGGAGTAATGATAAGCAGGAATCTTAAGCCAAGTAAACAATGTGTATTTGTTCAAAACAAGGCTAATAAAGTACTTGGATTCATACAAAGGAAGTGTTAGTTACAAGACTAGAGATGCCATCCTAAAACTATATATTGCGCTTGTGAGACCTCACTTGGATTAGGCAGTTCAATTCTGGTTACCGTATTACAGAATGGATATAGAATCCCTAGAAAGAATTCATTGGAGAATGACAAGACTAATCCCGGGCATTAGGAACCTCGAGTACACTGACAGGTTAAAGCATCTTAATTTGCACTCCCTTGAGAGACGTAGAGTGAGGGGCGATATGATAGATGTGTATAAATGGAAGTCAGGGCTAAATAAAGGGGCCATTACAAAGGCACTCAAACTATCCAACCAGGAGCGAATTCGTAACAATGGCTTTAAATTAGAATTTTTTTTATTTAGGCGCGAAATAGGTAAACATTGGTTTAGAAATAGAGTAGTGGATGAATAGAACAAGTTACCAAACATCATCATTAACTCGTATAATCTGGATAGCTTAAACATAGATTGGATGGATATATGAGGAATAGGGGTTGGTGTAAATGGGACTGCCCAGTATGGGCCAATAGGCCCGCTGCAGTTTCCTCCATTCTTATGTTCTTATTACCCAGGTAAACATGACATAATAAAACAAAACACCGAGACCTTAAAATAGCTTATACAAACTACATTAAATAACCACACCAAATTATCTCACATCAAAATAAACCTCAGAGTAAGATCAATTAAGCTGTGGAAATAAATATTACATTGTTTTATGGATATTATTCAAAACGTGAAATAATTACCAAGGCACTAAATTATGCATAACATTTTATTATTGATATTATACTGGTAAAATAAAACCATAGTTGAAATACACATCATGTAGTGGTGTTATAGTGAGTGAAGGTGTTGGAGGTATTGGTGTTGAGGTGTGTGTGTGTGTGTGTGTGTGTGTGTGAGTAGGCATGTGTGCGCGTGTGCGTGTGTGTGTGTGTACATGTGTGTGTGTGTGTAGACATATGGGTTCTAGCACAATGCAGTCATCTCTAATACAATACAGCCATTCAATGTTTCCATAAGTGTACAGTGTTCTCCAACAACCAAAGAACACTACTCTTACACAACACAGTGCTCCAGTGTTCTCTAATTCAACACAGTGTACCCGACTACTGCACAGTTCTAGAACACAATACAACGTACAACTTTCCCCGACAATGTAGTGCTCTCTTGCACAACAATGTATGTACTCTCAAACACAATGAAAGCTTTTTGTAAAAAAATGTTTTATTATAGTGTTTAACACAATGCATTGTTCTCTAATACAAAATTATATTCATTCATAGAACACCCTGGTGTCTAATACAAAGCAATGAGCTTTAACACAAGGGTTCTCAAACATAACACAAACTGAGAAAAAAAATATGGATAGCCAGATAAAATAAAACTCTGAAACAAAAAAGGAGAGAGAGACGACCACGTAAAAGCACCAGACAGACTGCAATAGCCACTCCTGGAAAAACCTCCTGACTCTGGGAAAGTTTTCAATTAGTCAGGAAAGACTGCTGGCATACACAGACCCATAATCCCCAAAAACGAAGGCGAAAAGAATTAACAGGAAAGTAAATTTTAGTGACTACTTAAACTATGGAAATATTTTAAAATGAACCTCGTTTAATCAAGGTGACAACCCACACTGGCTGGTGTATTTCCAGGGTGGTGACCTTAGCCTCCTCTCCCTCTAAACTTTAGAGGAAGAGGAGGCCAAGGTCACCACCCTGGTAGTCACCTGAAAATTCATATTTCCGTTCACTTCGCTTTAGTCTAAAGCATCGCACCTTTAGGGATTGTCCTGGTGCATATAAATTCCAAGGATTGTAACTCTTACCGGCCGGATAATTGAATTTATAAAACAATCTTTTCCTGCACGTAAATTTTTGTATCCCAAAAGTATGACACAACTAAGTGTTGTAACAGTGAATCTACATCTCCCATGTGAACAATGTAGCTATTTTAGTTTTGCTAGTTTGGCTGTCAGTATAGAGGGTGTGATAAAATAAGCAGAGACAGACTTGCGTTTAACGGCATCGACCGATGGCTTAAATAAATGACAACTTTCCAGGTGCACTGTAAGTCTCCTAGTGGATGGTATATGATAATGGTGGCCCATGGAGTGTAGATCCCACAGGTTGCACTTTATATTTTTCGATTTTTAGGTATTATGCCTTTTGACAGCTTCTATACAGGAGTGAGATGTAAATATGAATATTTTATCTCAAGTTCCATGACTTAGGACTTTAGTCTTAGGTGAATCTACTTCAAAGACACTTATAGAAGAGTAATACCTCAGCCATATTCATTATACACTGTCATACTATTTAGCAACTTAGGTTCGAACCGAAACAACTCAAGTCTGTGATCACTATTGCTGTTAATTTGTTACAGGTAAAGATCCATCACAATCTTACAGGTGTCCTTCATGACCCCTAGAAGACTGGTCGTGGTGACAAAATATGGATTGTTTATTTAGAGTAATAAGACTACCGGTGAAGGCTTCAGGACAACATTGATTTCCATAAATATATATAAAAATATATATTACTATTATTAGACTATTTGTCACTAAACAGACAAAGTAGACTGTGGATGCAACATCGCTGATGTGAAAATATTTCACAAATACAGAGTGTAACAAAAGTCTGGAATCATATGCTTATGTAAACTAATTTGGTATTTTTGTTCGCTTTGATAACACGAGGATGTTTAGATTCCGAGATACCAGGAGAATAGATCGGTCGACTTGGACCAGTGGAATGGCCCTCCCAGATCACCAGACCTGACTCCTTTAGACTTTTTATTGTGGGGCCATTTGAAATCAGTTCTCTACACCGACCGTCCACGAACAACTGAGGCACTGAAAAACCGTATTCAAGTGGAATGTAACAAAATCAGTATGGATACATTGCGTGCTGTCACTGAAAGTATAAAACAGCGTGTTTATGACCGCTTGACACTCCACGGACTACAATTTGAACAGTTAAAAACAAACCCATGATTCCGGACTTTTGTGTACACAGTGTATTGTCGTAATCGGTGTGTATTTTATTATAATTTAAATTTTCCTGCAGTGGGTTTTAATTTATGCTTCATAAAGTCATTACATCAATAGAACACAATCTAACCTCTCCCTGGTGAGTTAGTAATCACAGGTACGGTGACTGAAACACAATGAATCTATTTAAGGGCACAGTACTGGGTTTTACTGTTGCAATTTTATAGTAGCTTTGAACTTGGACATGAATATTTCCTTAACAAACATACGTGCAGTACAATATGGAAGAATCCATGATGAACCTGCACGTTACCTTTTAAAGTTATTTTGAAAGCAAACAGCGTGGTCTAAATTGAACTACAAGAGAATTAAAAATACTAAACAATAAAGCGAACTAACAAAAGAATAACTATGTAGCATTAAAAGCATTCACACTGATTCTGTTGAAGTAACATGTTAAAAAAATTCATTTAGGCTTAACGGGATTCTAGTGTATGTTCGATTACAAGGTTATACAACATCCAAATGGAATCTAATTGTTGTTTTGTAAATCGGATGAGGTGAACAGTGGGAGTGGAGTAGTGAGAGGGAGTAGAATGACAACACCATGTAGTCGCTGGCGTTACTTCACAGTCGTTAACTACCAGGGGTACCAACAGTGTCATCGTATACGGTACCAGTGAAATGAAAGACAGACTTATTGAGTTAACACAAGCAGGATAATCACTCCCAAAATCCAGCCCTAAACACTGTCACTAATTATCCAGCTACTACCTTACTGTCCTGACTGTAGGTACTGTACTGTCGATGGCTCATGTTTTATTGACTTATTTATTTAGCTATAACATTCTTTACAGATTTTACCATTAATGTAAATAATATTAAAAAAATATATCTTACATCCCACTCTCAACTGTTCGTTGTGATGGGTTTGCTGAGCTCTCAAGTTTTATAAGGAAAATTAATAAAAATTCTGAATAATTTCATTGTGTTTGATATATGGAATTACGCTTCAGCCTCTATTGGTAATGTCAAACCATCACCTTTCATGAGCTTTACATAATTCCTACACCCTTGGCATAGCAAGAAAAATACCTGTGCAGCAGATATTGTACAAGCAAACTTGCAACATGAAGCACGATATCAGTGTGTGGATCCTATTTATATGATGAAATATATTCCAATAGCTTTCCCAACATGCAATGAACACAGGATAGTTGTGTACATTCTTGGATCATGTCAAGTGATCCTGTGGTAAATTGCAAGTTGCACATCGTGTATGGTTCAACCTATATACGACACCTGAAAGTATGTGTTACCAATGAGTCTGTGGCTTTATAAAATTCCTGGTGTCGTAATGATGAATATTAGGTGTCCAATTATCAAAAGAGTACTATGCTGTATGTCATGTTTTGGGCAGCCCGGAGAGCTGATAGCATTTATCTTCCTTCTCTTATATTAAAATATCGCATCACATCCATAAGGTTTATATCATTCTTATGAGTAAAATATACATTCATTATGAATATTAATAATCTTTCCTCAGCCGCACTTACATAAATTACTTCTTTTGAGGATCTATACAACTAAACACTTTTCATCATCGTCCAGTAGTAAGAGTCTTCAGATCGTACTTCTAAGGTGCTTGTCTTCAGCAGATCATATTTACTTTAATAGCATCCGAACAGCAGTTGTGTGACCTGGAAGGCTACCAAGCGTTAAGACCACTGCCTGAAGAATCGACTCCAGGAACACACAGACGAGGACTAAGACCAGAGCGTGGAGGAACCGACTCTTGGGGTCAAATACATTAAACTAAAGGATCCTAAGATACGCCGTCTCCCGTACACAATCAACTTGGATAAAGAACAATGTGCCATACTTGTGCAATTGACTATATAGCACCATGATTCAGAGCAGCAGCAGCAGCGTGGGTGATCAAATTTTATTAAAGAGTAAATGATTTTGCTTTCTTCTCATTACTGTATAAATATTTTTATTTTTATTTTTTAGTTTCGTTGTGCCAAGTTACCTGAACACTCACCATACACACATATTGAGTGTCTTATTTTACACCATAATGGGGATTTGAGAATTTTCGAGGATTTTGGGTGATGTTAGGGTTGTCAGCCTTTATGGGGAGAGGAAGTAGCTTACGCGGCAACACCTGACTAAACCAATAATGGTGACAGGTAAAACGGACCAAACAAACCAAACCTAACTTAACCTAATCAAACCAAACCAAACCTAACCAAACCTAACCCAACCTAACCTACTTAAACTAACCAAAACCAGCTTAAGCTAAAAAGTAATATGAATGGTTTAGACCAGAGGTTGTCAATCTCTAGGTAATTTCTTTGGGTAAAAATATGAGACATATTTTAATAATGTTCAAATAATTATTTTTAAATTTTTACATTCGGTTCGGTTTGATGAGTCGACGAATCAAGGTTTCTAAAGGCATACAATCAGGTTTCAAAGTTACTGAAGGCTGAAAAAAGGTAGTTCTCTCATTGGCAAGTAAGGGAACAGGTTCCCGGTCAGATGGCATGCTACCCAACCCATTTTGATAGTCGGTGGGTAAAAAAAAACACCAGAAGAAGGCAGCAAATAGTAATTAAAGTGAAAAGTGTCAGAACGTCTTCCTTAAAATAAATATCTTTGAAAACAAAGTTTATGAGTATTGTTTATGTGGATGACCTTTGTTGTGTTTGTTTATAAGTGTCAAAGTTATTTGAGAACACGCAAGATTTATTGACAAACTTGACTATAATAAGGAAAAAAATGTTTTACTTGCGCTCATATTAATAAATTAAAGCAATATAACCACTGTTGTCAATGTAATCCAATATACAGTAGCTTGTGATGTGAATGGGTTGACCAGTGACAATTGGTGAGTCAGGATCAAGGGGGCTTCACCACAACAACAAACCCATCATGTTTGTTTGGCTTAACCTTTAAATAATACCAGTATGTATGTGTTGTATGGTTGCCCATCTGAAATTGCTATGTAGTGAGCGACTAAAAATAGACTGAAGCGGCACTAAGGACTAGAATAGATGGTACTGATAAACTGTCCTTTGACAAACTACAGTATATTGGCTCCCGTGCGTATTTATTTGTCTCCACCTGACTATGCATTTTGACACACACACACACACACACACACACACACACACACACATATATATATATATATATATATATATATATATATATATATATATATATATATATATATATATATATATATATATATATATATATATATATGTATACGTTTTGACATTTGGTCTTGTACACACTGCACAGGATGTCAAGTACAAAGCATGCTTCTCCTGATTGGCCCACTGCTTTTCAAAGACAGTAATCCTTCACGATGATTGGTCATCCGAGTTGATGTATGTGTGGTGCTTATACAGTACTGCTATCATCATCTTGTCCAGACCCTCGGCAAATTATCCATCCTCCTTTCTTCCCATCTTGGCACGTGTCCAATCCATCTATGTCTGCGTGCAGGACAAGTGTATAGGTAGAATATTAAAAAGACTAAAACCATAAACCTTGCAACTATCTCCTCCTTGGTTCCTCCACTCTCCCCTCTCTCCCTCACCCCTGGTGTGAATGAAGTATGGATCAGGGGGAGCGAGGTGAAGGATGGTTCAGGGGAGGGGCGGGCGGAGGGTGGTTAAGGGGAAGTGGGGTGAAGGATGGTTCAGGGGAGGGGCGGGTGGATGGTTAAGGACGGAGTGAGGCTATTATAGTTGATAAGAGGAGGCTGGAGGAGGAGGAGGAAGGAAGATGAATGGCTGGTCTCGGGGATAAAGTGAAGAACTAGGCTCAGTTAACAGGCCATAAGAGAGAGATACTGCGCCGTTACTCCAGACCCCTGACTGAATAAGAGCAACTTTTACTGAGTGTGAGTGTGTGTGTGTGTGAGGGGGGGGGAGGTATGTGTGTGTGAGTGTGTGATGTGTCTGTTTGTGCGGGGCGCGTGTGTGTGCTGGGGTATGTGTGTGGGGGGTGTGTGGGGGTGTGTGGGGTGTGTGTGAGTGTGGAGGGTGTGGGGTGTGTGTGAGTGTGGAGGGTGTGTGGGGTGTGTGGGTGTGTGTGAGTGTGGAGGGTGGGGTGTGTATGAGTGTGTGGTGTGTGGGGTGTGTATGAGTGTGGAGGGTGTGTGGGGTGTGTATGAGTGCGGAGGGTGTGTGGGGTGTGTGTGAGTGTGGAGGGTGTGTGGGGTGTGTGTGAGTGTGGAGGATGTGTGGGTGTGTGTGAGTGTGGAGGGTGTGTAGGGTGTGTGGGGTGTGTGTGAGTGTGGAGAGTGTGTGTGTGTGGGGAGTGTGTGTGAAGGGAGGGTGTTTGTGCGTGTGGTGTGTTTTGGGGAGAGAGAGAGAGAGAGAGAGAGAGAGAGAGAGAGAGATTTTCATTATATTTAACAGACACCAGGATTAGCTTTGTTTGTAAAAGTGTTTTCAAGAGAGAAACAGATGTCTTATATCATGGAAGTATATCAGCATGTAGGAAAATTACCCCCTCCACATCCTTCCTCCCAACATCCCCATCCCCACTTCATTTTGACGCAAGTAGAATAGTGCAAACAGGCATTAGTCGATCCATAGTTTACCATGATTGAGATGTATCAAGTGAAACATGTATATGGAGCAAGTAACACGATCACTAGATTACAAGATGTTGTAACCGCTAGATTAAGGTTAGGATATAAGTACCTCTGGCAGTATGTTCCTCAAGCAGATGTAAACAAGACTAAATGTAAAGTGTGTGGCCAGACACTTGAACACTACGTCCTCGACTGTGTGAAGATAGAACCTTTTAGGGACAGGTCCAAGCACACTGTGTGTGAAATGGCACAACACTTCATCTCTAATGGCAAGATAGCCGACATATTAAGATTGTATCCACTTTTTTGCACTTAGTAACTATATCAGTTCTCATGTACAGAACCAAATACACAATGTGCTTGAATACTTCTCACGTAAATGTGAATAACAAAGTGTGAGGCCAGAATACTGCCTCACACGCCTGTACTCACGCATTTGTGAATAAGTTACCCTTTATGTATAGAACTAAACAAATAATGTAATTGAAATACTGTGTAACATTCAGTGCCATAATATCCTGACAACGGGGGTTAATTATTGTGACCCGTTGTAAACTTTACTCTGCAATCCTTTTGCGCTACCGCTCACAGGATGAGTGTGGGGTGCACAGTAAAGTAGCCGCTGTAAGCGGCAAAATCAAAATCAATCCCTCCCCACATCCTCCTTCACCACACCCTCTCCCCACCTCCTCCCTCCCTATATCCTCCTTCCCCACACCCTCTACCCACACCCTCTCCCCACATCCTCCCTCCCCACATCCTCCTTCCATAAGCGTTTTCGATCTCCGTTTCTAATGAAGTTTGGGATTTAGGGCTTACTGTTCGATTGTGCAATTTGAATTGAAATTCAACTGTGGCTCAAAACTGTGGCTTAACCCCCTGACTACAATAACACCACTCTAAGTACAATCACTTAATCCTTTGAGTATGATACATTGTTTCCCTTGAGTACAATGACTTGCCCCTTTAGTAC
>NW_024722227.1:15827622-15843411 GCF_018991925.1 Homarus americanus
TGGCTCTTTATGGCATTTACTCTAACATTATGTCTAATATAGTATGGCATTTTAATATAGCAATGTGGCCCTCTATTGCATAATATATATTTCCAAAATGTTTCATATTGATATAATTGTTTGCGCTAACGCCATCATGGTTAACTGGATATATAAAGGGTTTTGTGATATATATTTTAACATAGGTATAATTATTCTAACACTTTGATGTTAACTTTTCAACCACGCCACGTGTGTTTGTAACTCTCCCATGTGATAATATAATTAACGTAACAAATATATTTTAAAAGTGTGGTGCTTAGCTGTGTAATGTGCAGCGAATACTTAACACGTTATGATATTTACTTAACTGCCTTTTATATATTTTTTAATCTTGTGTGTAGTAATGGTGATAATGAGAGTGGTGGTGGTAGTGGTAACGGTGGTGGTAATATTGGTGGTGGTGGTAGTGGTGGTTGTAGCTGTGGTGGTACTGGTAGTAGTAATAGTGGAGATGGTGGTGGTATTGGTGGAAATTGTGGTGATGTTAGAGGCATTGGTGGTAATAGTGGTGGTGATGATAGTGGTAATAGTGGTGGTGATGGAAGTGGTAATAGTGGTGGTGGTGGTACTGGTGATGATAGTGGTGGTAATGGCAACAGTGGTTGTGGTGGCATTTGTAGTAATAGTGGCGGTGGTGGTACTGGTGGTAATAGTGGTGGTGTTACTGGTGGTAATAGTGGTGTCGGTGGTGGCATTTATAGCAATAGTGGTAATGGTGATACTAGTGGGGGTGATGGTACTGGTGATGGTAATGGTGGTGGTAATAGTGGTGGTGGTAATGGTATTTGTAGTGGTGATGGTGGTGGTACTGGTGGAAATAGTGGTAGTGGTGATGGTAATAGTGGTGGAGGTATTAGCGGTAATATTGGTGGTGGTGGTACTGGTAGTAATAGTAGTGGTGGTATTGGTGGTAATATTAGTGACGGTACTGGTGGTAATAATGGTGGTGACATTGATGGTAATAGTGGTGGTGGTGCGAGCTGTAAAACTGGCCCACAATCCCACAATGACCGTCCAGAATTAGGCAGGGAGTGTGGGAAGGAGTGGGCAGGAGGAGAAAGCACTCAGCACAGTCGTCAACACGTGAGATGGAGTAATAGCGTCGTTACTCTCTACTCCTGGTCAGATAAGTTAAGCCAGAGGACGTGTTCCCAGTCACCGTCAGGAAGTGCAATGGATCACCGTCAGGACCTGAGTTACAGCCACGACTGTCAGGAATTGTGGTGGGTTATTGTCGGGGCCAAGGTGATACGCACGCTACCAGGATTAAGGTACGTACAGTACATTGCTGTCAAGGAATCTGTTGAGTTATTGTCAGGCTGTAGCTTTACGTGTTTGAATACACAGAAATTATTCAGAATATAAATTGTTTCTCAGTCACTTTACACCAAAATATTTTTCACTTATTATTAAGAAACAAGTCACATAGGATTTCTTACATTATAGTTATGTTTTAGTCATCTTAAGAAAATAGTGATGACGGCCTGATATAACGTGAAGTTAAAGATGGATCAACCTCCTTGGGCACGTTCATACGATCATGCAAATTTCATATTGCAAAAGAACATGTCTAGTTTTCACTATGATTACGCAGGAGATGTGTTGGAGAAGGGCGGGGGGGTGGAAGATGGGTTGGTGGTGGAGGTGGAAATGGTGAAGATGGAGGTGGTGGAAATGGGTGGTGGTGGAGATGAAGTTGGTAGTGGAGATGGGGGTTAAGGCGATTGGTGGTGGTGGAGTTTGGGGAGATGAATAATATGGGGTGGAATGAAATGTAAAATTGATATGCTCGGAAGTTGGGGAATGGGGACAGAACTGTGGAGGAGAAGTTATGGAAAGTTGACACAAGCTGAATAAGACGGGAAGTAAACACGCTAACATTTCTTAAAAATGGGTTCCTGCGTCTTTGTTAGCAATCCCCGACTTGCCTTAATATATATATATATATATATATATATATATATATATATATATATATATATATATATATATATATATATATATATATATATATATATATATATATATATATATATATATATATATATATATATATATATATATATATATATATATATATATATATATATATATATATATATATATATATATATATATATATGTGTGTGTGTGTGTGTGCGTGTGTGTGTGTGTGTGTGTCTGTGTGGGCGTTTGTGTGTGTGTGTGGGGGGGCCCACGCTAGACCAGCAGGGTAACTCGGAGCAGCAGTGGGCCCCAGAGGGACGGCGTATAGGCCCACTAGCAAGTGGACACGTCCTGGTGCCAACTAACCACTGCCCCACTGCCTTGCGGATTAACCTTGGCAGGTACAAGGCAAAGGGAGTAAACCCAAACAAAAAATCTGTGGTGGATCCCGCATCAGGCAGACATGCTTACAGAGCTCCAACAAGACCCCAACGGCGGTATAGGCGGAAGAGGTGATTAACAGGGGAACCCAACGACTACACCGGCGGACGAAGGCAATGCATGATGGACAAGCTACTAAGGCGAAACTCAACAAACTGGGCAATCGGCAGTCCATTGCAACTCTCCCTATCCCTAATCGTTGCAACACTTGCACCACGGGATCAGGAAAGGGAGAGCCAAGATGTGTGGTTCCAGCCTGCGCTCCTGCCTCACCACATAAATCAACTCACGCACAGCCATCACCCAGCTCATCATACCTCTCATCATCACCAAAACACCTATACCCCCCAAAAGTCCTATGGCGACAGACGAGTGGCGATAGGGACAGGCAGATATAACTGCCGGGAGTGTTTAGTCACAACTCAACAAAGATAAGATGGTCGTTTATGCACTGGGATCTAGGTAGCAGTGCAATTCGGTTCTGTCTGTGAGACTGAGCAGCCCCTTCGAGGAGCCACTCTGCTCACGCTACATGAGAAGGGGGCTAGAAAATGAAACCTAAACATAGCCTGCCTAAAGAACTAATCTGACTGAGCAGCCGCACCCAGTAAGGTCATCCTTATGCGGGCGAAAACAGTTCTATTCACAGATCAAAATATAAACAAGCTATACAGCCTCTTATGGTCACTGCATGGAATGTCAGGACCCATCTGGATTCTAGTACAAATGAGCGTCCTGAAAAAAGAACTGCCCTTGTGGCAAAAGAGCTGGCTAATATATAACATAACATAGCAGCCATTAGTGAGTCCCGGCCCGCAGACGAGGTTCGATTCACAGAACGGGGGTCTGGCTATACCTTCCTCTGGAAGGGCAAGCCTGCTGCGGAGAGGAGCCGCATTTATGGAATTGGATTTACCACCCGTCAACGCATCTTACACAGGCTAACCGAAATGACCTGTTGGGATCAACGAGCACCTCATAACACTCCGAGTCCCACTGAATCACTCACGCCAAGCCTTCTTCATCAGTGCATACGCCCCAACCCTGGATGCAGAAGATGACAACAAGGAGGCCTTTTACGCCAACCTTGACAGAGTGCTAACCTCTATCCCCAGAGAAGATAAGCTTGTACTCCTAGGGGACTTCAATGCCAGATTTGGCAGAGATTCTGACATCTGGTAAAGAATCATAGGGAGAACTGTACGAGGCAAGTCTAATCCCAACGGCCTACTCCTCCTCAGCAAATGTGCAGCACAAACTCACTATCACCAATACCTTGTTCAGGCAGGCCAACGAGTTCAAGGGATCGTGGCAACACCCACGATTCAAATACTGGCATATTCATTGACTACCGCATTCTCAAAGAAAGAGATCGCCGAGATGTCCTCATCACCCAAGCCATGTGTGGCTCAGACTGCTGTGACACTGATCATCGGGTCGACAGAGCTAAGCTCTCATTTCACGTCACCCAAAAACTGCGAAGGCAACAAGCCTCCAGAAGAGGTTTTAACACTAAGCATCTGGAGGATCCAGCGGTTGCACATGCTTTCAGAGAGAAGCTTGAACATGGGCTGGCAAACAACCCAACAACAAACAACCCAAATTCCAGGATCGAATGAAGTATTTTCGACAGTGTCATGACAAAAACCTACAGAGACCCTCGGCCAGATCGAAAGAATACACCAGGACTGGTTTGATGAAAATGACCCGGAAATCAATGTATGCGTCAATGATAAACGTGCTGCTTTAACTGACTGGCAGAACAACCCTAAGTCTCGGACCAAAGCTGATACCTCTCACAAGAAGAAAGCGGCGGCCCAGCACGAACTATGCAAACTATAGAACGACTGGTTTAAAAAGAAATCATGTGAAACAAAAACTTGCTGATCAAAACAAGATGCGCAAAGTTTTCAATTCGCTGCTCAACCGAAACACTAATGTGGACGTCCTGACTACCCAACAGGTCCCTCATCATCTAGAGCTGCCATCAACCAGATGAAAAATAACAAAGCCCAAGGGCCTGATGAAATCCCAACTGAGGTGTATAAAGCAGGAGGACCTCTGCTTGTCAGCCATCTCCACTCTCTCCTGAAGAATAAATGGGAAAAAAGAGGAAACCCGCCAAGCTCTTAAAGACGCATCTATCATCAATATTTATAAGAACAATGGAGACCGGTCAGACTGTAGCAACTACTGCAGGATCTTGCTGCTGCCTATAGCTGGTAAGATTAACCCCCGAGTCCTCCAAAAAAGACTTCTTCCTGAGGCGTAAAACTTCCTCCCAAAATCTCAATGTGGCTTAAGGCCATCATGTGGCACCACTGACATGATCTTTACTGCCTGCCAGACACAGGAAAAGTGCAGAGAACAGCGTCGTGACCTGTACATGGCCTTCATCGACCTAACCTTGAGCCGTTTTGGCTGCCCACCAAATTTCATTGCCAATGTGAGGCAACTCCACGATGGCATGAACGGCAGTGTCCTGCACAATGGCACCCAGGCTGAGTTCTTCCCCATCCAAATGGGGGTAAAACAAGGATGTGTACTGGCACCAACTCTCTTTCTATTTTTTGGATGTCTTACTTACTAGTGCTAGTGCCAATTTACCCAGTGGGGCTGGCATCCAGTACCGAATGAAGGGTCTTTTCAACCAAAGACGACTCAAGGCACGAAGAAAGCTGTCGGCAGCTTCCATTGCTGAACTTCAGTATGCAGACGACCTCACCCTTGTCGCTCACACTGAACGTGACCTAAAGGAAATCCTGAACACCTATGAAGATGCGTATGCACACTTCGGACTTGAGGTGAATGTATACTCGGTAAAAAACTACTGTGCAGGTGGGGCCCGATGATTTTCCAACTGAACATTCCTGTTGTTTCGCGAGGGTTGGTAGGCCTGAATGTGAGACATTTCGTACTTAATTTGGTAGGCCGAAATTAGCTATTTCACTGACAATATTGAATTACTTTGTTACAATATGACTGGAGAATGTCAGTATATCTAGATAATTTAAACTGTGTGTTATATTAAATGTTCCACACACCGTGGACTACAGTCACCATGGAAGTGGACGAGTTGTCATTTTAGGAATGCATTATATGTTTGGCAGAATTTATTGGATATAGTAAAGGTATAAAATTATTTTGCAACCGAATTTCGAGTCTGTACTTGTATTGCTACTTCACTTTGGGCTTATGCCACATTATGTCATTCTTTATTCATATTGGAAAATATACCATGCTGCACCGAAACATCTGAATAGCTCCGCAGTTACGCATGCCGTCTTAATGGAACCCGGGCCAACGACGTTTTACCATACAGTCGATAATTCCGGAAAGCATAGTACTGGGTTTTGTTTCAAAGTGCCGATCATTTGTTTTGAGCACGTGTGGCGGAACCCATACACGTGCAGAGCAACCAACGCGAGGAATGCCTCAGGGGCCTTTTTGAAACACTTCGTTTGTAGTGTCAGTTTGTTTCGCTCAGGAATTGTAACGGTATTTTTTTTTACCGAGTGTACGCACAGCTCAGACTATCTTTCAGCCTACTCCATGTTCAGCCACACCACCATCCATCTAGCTTAACAGTACTACCCTCTCTAATGTTACCCACTTTCAGTATCTCGGCTCCCACCTGTCCACCACCGCGGACATCGATGAAGAGATTCACCATCGGATCAGATGTGCATCTCAAGCCTTTGGCAGACTCTGTACCCATGTCTTCAGCTGTAGGGAGCTGACGTTATGTACAAAGTTGCACGTATATCGAGCAGTGGTCCTCCCTACCCTGCTATATGGCAGCGAGACATACTGTAGATCACATAAAGGAGGCACCTCAAGGCACTTGGAAAGTTTCACCAATGTAATCTACGTTTCATCCTCCGAGTTCGCTGGGAAGACAAGAAACAAATGCCAACATTCTTGCTGACACCAACTGTGGAATCATCGAGGCCACCATTATCCATGAACAACTACTTTGGACTGGCCATGTTACCCGCATGGATGACAGTAGACTGCCAAAGCAGCTACTTTACAATCACCTCACGAATAGTAAACGTAATGCTGACGGGCACTGAAAAGGTATAAGGATAGTCTTAAGACCAACCTGAAAAAGTGCAAAATCGACTCTCTTGCCTGGGAGACGATCACTCCACACCGTAACTCTTGGAGGAGCACCACATGGGAAGATGTCAATACTTTCGAGTTAGCCCGACTGCAAACCGAGGCAGATAAGCGCCACCCCTCCCGCACTAGATGTAGCCCTCCACATGTGCAACATCAGTGAATGACCCTGCCGGTCCCGTACGGCCTCTCGAGTCTACCCAGAGCTCACCAACGAAGGTGACATCCTTAAGATCCCATATCATTTGATCATAGCTGGATGATCGCCATACTCGATTCCGAGTGGCAGGAAAGTAGTAGTAGTAGTAGTAGTAGTAGTAGTAGTAGTAATAGTGTGTGTGTGTGTGTGTGTGTGTGTGTGTGTGTGTGTGTGTGTGTGTGTGTGTGTGTGTCTTGTGTGTCTGTGTGTGTGTGTGTGTGTGCCAGGAAAGAGAGAGAGAGAGAGAGAGAGAGAGAGAGAGAGAGAGAGAGAGAGAGAGACGGCAGTTTTTTCTTCACATTAATGATACATTCCGACGATGACAACTATTTACACCTAAACTAAACTAACACCTTTTACTAACACTTAAAGTATACAAATATTACGTCGAGACGCAGGAACTATATAACTTAACATCCTAAGGACCAACACCTTATTTTTTATTTTATTTTTTTTTTATTTTTGTAGGGGATTACCCCACCCGAGCACAGGTCAATGACCCACATCAGGGCCTGGAAGGCAAAGATATATAATAATAATAATAATAATAATAATAATAATAATAATAATAATAATAATAATAATAATAATAATAATAATAATAATAATAATAATAATAATAATAATAATAATAATAATAATAATAATAATAAAGAATCATAAAGAAATACAAAAATGAAAAAAAAACAAGAGTGAGAAACAATATATGTACGTTGTGTTGTCAATGGTAAGAGAAACAATTGAGACCCTGCAATTGTGTGTAAATGAGGCAGAAAGTCAGATCAGCAACCTTCCAATATCTTCCCAGGCAGTAGTACCTCCCTGTTTGGTAGATGCCTACTACCATCACCAACGTCCTATGAGAACCTAACCTAACCCCACACACCTCCTATGGATACTAAACTGATTTCTACCAACCAACAATATAAGCAATAAATGTGTAAAACAGAGAAGTATTGAAAAAAGATAAGAGAGGAAGAGTAGGTGGGTAGGTGAGGCGGTGGTAGAGGTAAACAGGTAATTGTTGGGAACATTTAATTGCTTCACTTATTTCCTGCCTGCCAGCGAATAAGTTTAATTTGCGAGGCTTTACAACTTCCCTGATTAAAGTTTGTTTGTTTGCATATGATATTTGTATTCAATATATACTATTAGTGTTTTTAGAATTAATGGAATAATATTAGATATTTCATAAGAGGAAAATTGAATGGAAAAGGAAATGTCCTTCTCAGGGCATAAAAATACATAGTCTCTCTCTCTCTCTCTCTCTCTCTCTCTCTCTCTCTCTCTCTCTGATTTCAATAACCTTCCTCCACCTCCTCCTCATCATCATCATCATTCTCCCAAATTCTTAATTATCTCATTACCACTTTCACAATAACACCTCTCCCGCCCTCCTCACTCTTTCATTACAACTCTCCTGCAGTCACAACTCTCCAGAAACTACCCACCTATTTCCCCCTGACTCTCTATCTTCCCTTGGCCATTTTACTTTTATGTTTTTACCCATTAATATCTCTACCAATCAATAAAAACCATTAAGGATTATTCCCAAGTTCGATGATCGTAGTCCAAAAGAATGTTTCCTCTTTACGTGAGAAAGCCGAACAGTTGATCCCAATGAACAGAAACCAATAAAAAAAAATAATTTGTTTTCGGTAAAACACTTGAGGCTTATTGTAAGCCGCGAGGTGGATACTTAACGACGTAGGTGAGGCCCCATAATGATGATAATCTTTTTATTATGACACAACGACCAGAAGGAACCTGATGTGGTGGTTTGTTAGAACTGGGTTCTAGTTCTCTTTCTTTTTTCTCTCTTTCATTCTTTTTTTTCTCTTATACTTTCTTACCTTTTCTCCCTCTCTCTCACTGCCTTACTCACTCTTTCCTTCTATCCCTCTCTTTCATTCTTTCTATTTCTACTTCTTCCTCTCTCTCATTTTCTCTTTTTCTTTCTCCCCCTCTCTCGTTCTTTTTCTCTTCCTCTCTCCTGTTTAATGTTACATAGTATCTAACAGTCCAATACAAAACAAATAAATTTTTAGAGAATAAATAAGGGTGGACACACACACACACACCCACACACACACACCACTACTTTGCTGTCACTCAGAATCGAGTAGAACGATCACCCAGCTATTATAGAATGATATGAGGTAATAAGCATGTCACCTTCATTGGTTAACATTGAGGTGACTCAAGAGGTCGATTCGGGACCGGCAGGGCCGTCCACAGACGTTGCACGTGTGGAGGACAACATATAGTGCGGGAGCGTCTTTCCGGCGCCGGCGCTTGTCTGCCTCGGTATGCAGTTAGGCTAATTCGAAAGTATTGACACCTTCTCGTGTGGTGATCCAAGCGTTATGATGTAGAGTGATCGACTCCCAGGTGGGGGGATCGATTTGAGACTTTTTCTGGTTTGTTTACCATTTACTATTCGTTAGGTAACTGTAAAGTAGCTGCTTTGGCAGTCTACTGTCGTCTATGCAGGTAATATGGCCAGTACAACGTAGTTGTTCATGGATAATGGTAGCCTTGATGCTCCTACAGTTGATGTCAGCGAGAACAATGGTATTTGTTCTTTTGTCTTCTCAGAGAAATCGGAGGATGGAATGTAGACTACGTTGGTGAAAGTTTTCAAGTGCCTTGAGGGGCCTTCTCTATGTGACTCTTGTCTCACTGCCATATAGCAGTGCGGGGAGGACCACTGCTCGATATACTCGTATGTGCAACTTTGTAGATAATTGCAGCTCCCTACAGCCGAAGACACGGGTATGGAGTCTGCCAAAGCCTTGAGATGTACGTCTGATCTGATGATGAATTTCTTCATCGATGTCCGCGGTGGTGGACATGTGGGAGAGAGAGATACTGAATGTGGGTAACATTAGATTTATAAGCGTTGGGTAGAGTTCCCTTTTAATAAGTTGATGGGTTAAGATACAAACCCCAAAATGGTCTTTCTCCATTTTATTGGAAAACTATATTGGTCACAGTCTATTACTAGATGCACCGTAATCAACACTGTAAGCTGTGAGGGTTAGTTAAGGATAGGGCTCAGCTTGACTGAGTTAAGTCACCCGTCCAATTCTCGTGAGGCTCAAGTGAAGACTGGTGCTCGTGAGGGGAGGTGCCTGTGAGGGGAGGTGCCTGTGAGGAGAGGTGCCTCTGAAGTTCTACATTCTCAAGGTCGCCCTACTGATAGTGGAATTTCCCCTCACGTGAACAGCACATGGCAACTCACAGCTTATGGAAAATTACCGTGGGGTGATTGGATTACATAAACTAAATGTATTAACCCAAATTTATATAATTGTTATTGTCATGAGACATGGGCTAATATATAGAGAGAGTAGAACCTTTAAACTGGATGGATGGTGATGGTGTGGTTGAACTAGGGGTAGGTTGAAAGAGAATCTGAGTCTTACATATATTCACCTCAAGGCCGAAGTGTGCAAACGCATTTGTGTAGGTGTTCAGGATCTTCTGTAGGTCACATTCAATGTGAGCGACGAAGGTGAGGCCGTCTGCATACTGAAGTTCAGTAATGGAAGCTGCTGATACCTTTGTTCCAGCCTGGAGTCGTCTTATGTTGAAAAGTCCTTTCATTTGGTACTGGATGTCCACCCCGCCGGATAAATTGGCACTGGCACGAGTAAGGAAAGCAGCCAAGAAAATGGAAAAAAAGAGTTGGTGCCAGTACACATCCTTGTTTTACCTCCTTTTGGATGGGGAAGAACTCAAGTCTGGGTGCCATTGTGCAGCATACTGCCGTTCATGCCATTGTAGAGTTGCCTCACAATGGCAATGAATTTTGATGGGCAGTCAAAACGGCTGAGGTTCCTCCAGAGGGCTCTACTGTTGACCGAGTCGAAGGCCATATTAAGATAAATGAAGGCCATGTACAATTCACGACGCTGTTCTCTGTACTTTTCCTGTATCTGGCAGGCAGCAAAAATCATGTCAGTGGTGCCAGGTGATGGTCTAAAGTCTAAACCTACACCTTAAACAAATTCATGCCTAGGTGGCCCAAGGGCCGGTCACCCTCGATTTCGAGGGGCATCCATTAAGTAAGTGAGTAAGTCAGTAAGTAAGTGTGCGTGTTCGTGTGTGTGTGTGTGTGCGTGTGTGTGTAGGTGGGTAGGTCAGCATGCTCGCCTCGCAAGCAAGAGGACCTGGGTTCGATCTCCGGGCAGGGTCAAACTATGGACAAGTTTCTTTACGTCATTAGCCTCTCTCTACCCAGCAGTATCTGGGACCTGGATGTTAATCGATTTGCGGATCGTGTTCCGGGGTAATGGTTAGCCAGTGCAGTTGGCGAGTTGTCCGGTCTTCTCGGACTATTCCTTGATACTAGGTCATGCAACTCGTTAACTCAGGGTGTGGTTGTTGTGTTGGCGACAGCTTCTACACCTTAAACAAATTCACGCCTAGGTGGCCCTTGGGCCGACCATCCTCGTTACACGAGGGGGAACAATTGTTTATTATTTTGTATATATGTATGTATTTCTGTTATCTGAGTTGGAACACCTGAAGAATCGTTACCCCAGAGTTTGGCAAGGTGACAATTCTCCAGGTTGGACAAGCTGGGTTGACCATTCTTCAGGTAGGGTCAGGACCCTCCATGGTGGTTAATCTTCACGCCTAACCTAACCTAACCTAACCTACCTATTGTAATATGCACCGTGTATTTTGGAATATTGAGTAAAGTATTTTGTATTTAGTAGTGCGTATTTTGCAATATTATCTATATTATGGAGTGGGATGATGTTTCTTCATGTGGGGCAACCTAGGGTGATCCCCTGACTTTATTAGTGTGATGTAGCTTGTCATTGTGATCAGTATGATGGCTTTAGTTTCAATATATTTTTGAGGTTAATAGGAGCTGGTGTTAGTGTACATATAATAATATTAAGGTAATAAAATGGTGGCGAAGGCATGGCTATTGGGGGAGGCCATTAAAAAAAAATAAAAAAAATTGTGTACATGGAATCCCTGTACCGCTGATAGTTAGTACTGTATACTGATTGTATCCTTGTTCTCTCATTAACTCGTATTATTAATGTACTTTTCCGTAATTATTGCAGTGTCAGTTATTGTTGGTGTATCGTTGTAGTGTCAGTTATTGTTGGTGTATTGTTGTAGTGTCAGTTATTGTTGGTGTACCGTTGTAGTGTTAGTTATTGTTGGAGTATTGTTGTAGTGCCAATTATTGTTGGTGCACTGTTGTAGTGTTAGTTATTGTTGGTGTATTGTTGTAGTGTCAGTTATTGTTGGTGCATTGTTGTCGTGCCAATTATTGTTGGTGTATTGTTGTAGTGTGAGTTATTGTTGATGTATTGTTGTAGTGTTAGTTATTGTTGTGTATTGTTGTAGTGTCAGTTATTGTTGGATTATTGTTGTAGTGTCAGTTATTGTTGTGTATTGTTGTAGTGTCAGTTATTGTTGATGTATTGTTGTAGTGTTAGTTATTGTTGGTGTATTGTTGTAGTGTCAGTTATTGTTGGAGTATTGTTGTAGTGTCAGTTATTGTTGATGTATTGTTGTAGTGTCAGTTATTGTTGGTGTATTGTTGTAGTGTCAGTTATTGTTGATGTATTGTTGTAGTGTCAGTTATTATTGTTGTAGTGTCAGTTATTGTTGGAGTATTGTTGTAGTGTCATTATTGTTGTGTATTGTTGTAGTGTAGTTATTGTTGGTGTATTGTTGTAGTGTCAGTTATTGTTGATGTATTTAAATGTCAGATTATTATTGATGTATTGTTGTGGTGCAATTATTGTTGGTTATTGTTGTAGTGTAGAAATTTGTGTATTGTTGTAGTGTCAGTTATTGTTGTGTATTGTTGTAGTGTTAGGTGCATTGTTGTCGTGCCAATTATTGTTGGTGTATTGTTGTAGTGTGAGTTATTGTTGATGTATTGTTGTAGTGTTAGATATTGTTGTGTATTGTTGTAGTGTCAGTTATTGTTGGTGTATTGTTGTAGTGTCAGTTATTGTTGGTGTATTGTTGTAGTGTCAGTTATTGTTGATGTATTGTTGTAGTGTCAGTTATTGTTGATGTATTGTTGTAGTGTCAGTTATTGTTGGATTATTGTTGTAGTGTCAGTTATTGTTGTGTATTGTTGTAGTGTCAGTTATTGTTGATGTATTGTTGTAGTGTTAGTTATTGTTGGTGTATTGTTGTAGTGTCAGTTATTGTTGGCGTATTGTTGTAGTGTCAGTTATTGTTGTGTATTGTTGTAGTGTTAGTTATTGTTGGTGTATTGTTGTAGTGTCAGTTATTGTTGGTGTACTGTTGTAGTGTCAGTTATTGTTGTGTATTGTTGTAGTGTCAGTTAATGTCGGTGTATTGTTATAGTGTCAGTTATTGTTGGTGTACTGTTGTAGTGTCAGTTATTGTTGGTGTATTGTTGTAGTGTCAGTTAATGTCGGTGTATTGTTGTAGTGTCAGTTATTGTTGGTGTATTGTTGAAGTGTCAATTGGTGTTGGTGTATTGTTGTAGTGTCAGTTATTGTTGGTGTATTGTTGTAGAGTTAGTTATTGTTGGTGTGCTGTTGTAGTGTCAGTTATTGTTGGTGTACTGTTGTAGTGCCAGTTATTGTTGGTGTATTGTTGAAGTGTCAATTGGTGTTGGTGTATTGTTGTAGTGTCAGTTATTGTTGGTGAACTGTTGTAGTTCTTGTTATTGTTGGTGTATTGTTGTTGTGTCATTTATTGTTGGTGTATTGTTGTAGTGTCAGTTATTGTTGGTGTATTGTTGTAGTGTTAGTTAATGTTGGTATGTTGTTGTAGTGTCAGTTATTGTTGGTGTATTGTTGTAGTGTCAGATGGTGTTGGTGTATTGTCGAAGTGTCAGTTATTGTTGGTGTATTGTTGGTGTATTGTTGTAGTGTCAGTTTTTGTTGGTGTATTGTTGGTGTATTGTTGTAGTCTCAGTTATTGTTGGTGAATGTTGTAGTGTCAGTTATTGTTGGTGTATTGTTGTCGTGTTATTTATTGTTGGTGTATTGTTGTAGTGTCAGTTATTGTTGGTGTATTGTTGTAGTGTCAGTTATTGTTGGTGTATTGTTGTAGTGTCAGAAGGTGTCGGTGTATTGTCGAAGTGTCAGTTATTGTTGTTGTATTGTTGTAGTGTCAGATGGTGTTGGTGTATTGTTGTAGTGTCAGTTATTGTTGGTGTATTGTTGTAGTGTCAGTTATTGTTGGTGTATTGTTGTAGTGTCAGTTATTGTTGGTGTATTGTTGTAGTGTCAGTTATTGTTGGTGTATTGTTGGTGTATTGTTGTAGTGTCAGTTACTGTTGGTGAATGTTGTAGTGTCAGTTATTGTTGGTGTATTGTTGTCGTGTTATTTATTGTTGGTGTATTGTTGGTGTATTGTTGTAGTGTCAGTTATTGTTGGTGTATTGTTGTCGTGTTATTTATTGTTGGTCTATTGTTGTAGTGTTAGTTATTGTTGGTGTATTGTTGTAGTGTCAGTTATTGTTGGTGTATTGTTGTAGTGCCAGTTATTGTTGGTGTACTGTTGTAGTGTTAGTTATTGTTGGTGTACTGTTGTAGTGCGGTTGTTGGTATTGTTGCGTCAGTTATTGCTGGTGCATTGTTGTAGTGCCAGTTATTGCTTGGTGTACTGTTGTGGTGTCAGTTATTGTTGGTGTATTGTTGTGTGTTAGTTATTGTTGGTGTACTGTTGTAGTGTTAGTTATTGTTGGTGTATTGTTGTAGTGTCAGTTATTGTTGGTGTATTGTTGTAGTGCCAGTTATTGTTGGTGTACTGTTGTAGTGTTAGTTATTGTTGGTGTACTGTTGTAGTGTTAGTTATTGTTGGTGTACTGTTGTAGTGTTAGTTATTGTTGGTGTATTGTTGTAGTGTCAGTTATTGTTGGTGTACTGTTGTAGTGTTAGTTATTGTTGGTGTACTGTTGTAGTGTCAGTTATTGTTGGTGTTTTGTTGTAGTGTTAGTTATTGTTGGTATGTTGTTGTAGTGTCAGTTATTGTTGGTGTATTGTTGTAGTGTTAGTTATTGTTGGTGTACTGTTGTAGTGTCAGTTATTGTTGGGGTATTGTTGTAGTGTCAGATGGTGTTGGTGTATTGTCGAAGTGTCAGTTATTGTTGGTGTATTGTTGTAGTGCCAGTTATTGTTGGTGAATGTTGTAGTGTCAGTTATTGTTGGTGTATTGTTGTAGTGTGAGATGGTGTTGGTGTATTGTCGAAGTGTCAGTTATTGTTGTTGTATTGTTGTAGTGTCAGATGATGTTGGTGTATTGTTGTAGTGTCAGATGATGTTGGTGTATTGTTGTAGTGTCAGTTATTGTTGGTGTATTGTTGTAGTGTTAGTTATTGTTGGTGTATTGTTGTAGTGTTAGTTATTGTTGGTGTATTGTTGTAGTGTTAGTTATTGTTGGTGTATTCTTGTAGTGTCAGTTATTGTTGGTGTATTGTTGTAGTGTCAGTTATTGTTGGTGTATTGTTGTAGTGTTACTTATTGTTGGTCTATTGTTATAGTGTCAATTATTGTTGGTGTATTGTTGTAGTGTCAGTTATTGTTGGTGTATTGTTGTAGTGTCAGTTATTGTTGGTGTATTGTTGTAGTGTTAGTTATTGTTGGTGTATTGTTGTAGTGTCAGTTATTGTTGGTGTATTGTTGTAGTGTCAGTTATTGTTGGTGTATTGTTGTAGTGTCAGTTATTGTTGGTGTATTGTTGAAGTGTTAGTTATTGTTGGTGTATTGTTTTAGTGTCAGTTATTGTTGGTGTATTGTTGTAGTGTTAGTTATTGTTGGTGTACTGTTGTAGTGTTAGTTATTGTTGGTGTATTGTTGTAGTGTTATTTATTGTTGGTGTATTGTTGTAGTGTCAGTAATTTTTGGTGTATCGTTGTAGTGTCTGTTATTGTTTGTGTACTGTTGTAGTGTCAGTTATTGTTGGTGTACTGTTGTAGTGTCAGTAATTTTTGGTGTATCGTTGTAGTGTCTGTTATTGTTTGTGTACTGTTGTAGTGTCAGTTATTGTTGGTGTACTGTTGTAGTGTTAGTTATTGTTGGTGTATTGTTGTAGTG
>NW_024722227.1:15843511-15913517 GCF_018991925.1 Homarus americanus
GAGATGGTGTTGGTGTATTGTTGTAGTGTGAGATGGTGTTGGTGTATTGTTGTAGTGTCAGATGGTGTTGGTGTATTGTTGTAGTGTCAGCTATTGTTGGTGTAATGTTGTAGTGTTACTTATTGTTGGTCTATTGTTATAGTGTCAATTATTGTTGGTGTATTGTTGTAGTGTCAGTTATTGTTGGTGTATTGTTGTAGTGTCAGTTATTGTTGGTGTATTGTTGAAGTGTCAATTGGTGTTGGTGTATTGTTGTAGTGTCAGTTATTGTTGGTGAACTGTTGCAGTGCCTGTTATTGTTGGTGTATTTTTGTAGTGTCATTTATTGTTGGTGTATTGTTGTAGTGTCAGTTATTGTTGGTGTATTGTTGTAGTGTCAGTTATTGTTGGTATGTTGTTGTAGTGTCAGTTATTGTTGGTGTATTGTTGTAGTGTTAGTTATTGTTGGTATCTTGTTGTAGTGTCAGTTATTGTTGGTGTATTGTTGTAGTGTCAGATGGTGTTGGTGTATTGTCGAAGTGTCAGTTATTGTTGGTGTATTGTTGTAGGTCAGTTATTGTTGGTGTATTGTTGGTGCATTATTGTAGTTAGTTATTGTTGGTATAAGCTGTTGCAGTGTCAGTTATTGTTGGTGTATTGTTGCAGTGTCAGTTATTGTTGGTGCATTGTCAGTGATGGTGTTGGTGTATTGTCGAAGTGTCAGTTATTGTTGTTGTATTGTTGTAGTGTCAGATGGTGTTGGTGCATTGTTGTAGTGTCAGTTATTGTTGGTGTATTGTCGAAGTGTCAGTTATTTTTGGTGTATTGTTGTAGTGTCAGTTATTTTTGGTGTATTGTTGTAGTGTTATTTATTGTTGGTGTATTGTTGGTGTATTGTTGTAGTGTCAGTTATTGTTGGTGTATTGTTGAAGTGTCAGTTATTTTTGGTGTATTGTTGTAGTGTTATTTATTGTTGGTGTATTGTTGGTGTATTGTTGTAGTGTTAGTTATTGTTGGTGTATTGTTGAAGTGTCAGTTATTTTTGGTGTATTGTCGAAGTGTCAGTTATTTTTGGTGTATTGTTGTAGTGTTATTTATTGTTGGTGTATTGTTGGTGTATTGTTGTAGTGTCAGTTATTGTTGGTGTATTGTTGGTGTATTGTTGTAGTGTCAGTTATTGTTGGTGTATTGTTGTAGTGTCAGTTATTGTTGGTGAATGTTGTAGTGTCAGTTATTGTTGGTGTATTGTTGTAGTGTTAGTTATTGTTGGTATGTTGTTGTTGTGTCAGTTATTGTTGGTATATTGTAGTAGTGTCAGTTATTGTTTGTGTACTATTGTAGTGTTAGTTATTGTTGGTGTATTGCTGTAGTGTTAGTTATTGTTTGTGTATTGTTGTAGTGTCAGTTATTGTTGGTGTATTGTTGTAGTGTCAGTTATTGTTTGTGTACTGTTGTCGTGTCAGTTATTGTTGGTGTATTATTTAGTGTCAGTTATTGTTTGTGTATTGTTATAGTGTCAGATGGTGTTGGTGTATTGTTATAGTGTCAGTTGGTGTTGGTGTAATGCTGTAGTGTCATATAGTGTTGGTGATTTGCTGTAGTGACCAATGATGTGTAGTGTTCCATCCTGATAGTGTGGCTATACATCAGGCAGGACCACTTTACTTTGGACTTTTTGCTGCAACAATGAAAATTCCTGATGAGAGTGTTTGGTCAGCCAGCGAGGTGTAGTCTCCCCCAGTACTCAATGTTAGCTTTTCTTTCTAACTTAATACAGTTGTTTATGACCTCAATTATCCTCCGTTCCATTTTACGTCGCTGATAATTAAAGTTGGTGTTTATACTTTAGTAAATAGAATTATTTGTTGGTGAAATGCCGCAACATTTTGGTATAATGATCTCGTTCTTTTCTTTCTTCCGCCGAGATAAAATATGCACAGTTCTCAATTCAGGGGGAATTTCAGGGGGGAAGGGGGGAAACTGATTCGGGAGCAAGAGATATGTTCGATGAGAAATCAATCACAGAATTTTGGCCCTTGATGTGCGATTCCTACCCAAAAGTGGCAGAAAGAGCTATCCGTGCATTGCTTCCGTTTGTGTCGACATATCTTTGTGAGTCAGGCTTTTCAACTCTGTTGCAAATTAAAACGAAGCAACGTAGTAGATTAGAGGTAGAAAATGACCTCCGTTGTGCCCTTTCAAGCACTCCTCCGCGTATCCCAGAATTGGCGAAGAAAAAACAATCACAGGTTTCTCATTGACTGTAATCTTCATCTGAATAAAATTAATTACAAATTTGCAATATCCTGGTATGCTATTGAACTTTTTGTTTATTGCACTATGCTTCAGTTTGGTCTGTTAAGTAATTCATTATAAATAAAAAAAAACTATTTTACTTTTATTCAAGTTTTATAAATCCATCAACATTTTCAATTGGCATTAAATTTGTAAAACTCCACTATAAAAATAATCCATGTAAAATTGTAGATGTATATGTACCAATATGGAAAAAATATAGGATTTTCAGTATTATATGCATATTATTTGGAATGCACTTTTTGAGGCAGACAATCTTGGAAAGGAGGGGGAATGACATTCTGACATATGGTGAAAGGGGTGCATGGGGCAAACAAGGTTGAGAACCACTGTATTATAAGTATACACACATGGAAACACACACACACACACACACAGTTAATGAGACACGCTAATTACTTCTGCCTGAATTTAAGAGTAGGACTACAGTCGATGACACTGCCAATATTGGTGCAAGGTTGTTATTGTTGTTAAATTCTGGAAGGGCTTCATGAACAAAGGCAAAGTTAGCCCCTAAGAGTCAACAAAGGGAATCTAATACACCTGAAAACTATTGAAGTGTGCACCACCAGGACCATACATGCCTTGTACACATTCTGCTCAAGGAATATATCCGGCTTACTCGGTGAATGATAGCAGAGCTGTCATAGAAAACATAGGGATAAGACCATAAATATTTGAGCTGTCAGAGGAGAAGAAAGAAGAAAAAAGAAAGAAGAATAAGAATAAGAAAAAGAAGAAGATTAAGAATAATAGAAATGATAATAATAATATTAATAATAATAATAATAATAATAATAATAATAATAATAATAATAATAATAATAATAATAATAATAATAATAATAATAATAATAAAATAATAATAATAATAATAATAATAATAATAATAATAATAATAATAATAATAATAATAATAATAATAATAATAATAATAAGAATAAGAATAGGAAGAAGATTAAGAAAAAGATTAAGAAGAAGAAAAAGAAGAAGAAGAAGAAGAAGAAGAAGAAGAAGAAGAAGAAGAAGAAGAAGAAGAAGAAGAAGAAGAAGAAGAAGAAGAAGAAGAAGAAGAAGAAGAAGAAGGAAAGAAGCAGAAAGAAGGAAGAAGGACAAAGGAAGAAAAAGAAGAGGGAAGAAGAAGAAGAAAGAAGAAGAAGAAGAAGAAGGAAGAAGAAGAAGTTGAAGGAAGAAGAAGGAAGAAGAAGAAGAAGAAGAAGGAAGAAGAAGAAAACTTACCAGTAAGCTGAGTAAGTGTTCAGAATGACCTATTGTTGACTTTTCCTTTCGAAATATAATGTCAGGATCCCTGTCTACTGAGATCTTACCAGTATGATGTTGACCTTCAAGCCAGCTATTGTACATAGCACATTACATACATACATACATACATACATACATACATACACACACATACATACATACATACCACAATAGGGTGTGTCATAGGAGGGAAGATCAGCTAAAACTAATGGCCCATCACTTTTTTGGTAGATTTTAGTGTATATAAACAGAAAATAATTTCAGTTTCAATATTTTGCAACCTTTTGCTAGGTAAATTTTAGCGTGAAATTTATCGAAAATCTAACGTACACCTGCATTAGTGCATTACAATTAAATAGTGAACATTGCTTTCTGACTTCATTCTTTAACAACCCAACTAACAATATTTTTTTCTGTTTCAGATTCTGATGCATTTATAAGTTGATAATATTTGCGATGGCTGCTTGTGTCAGACGAGGAACCAAAAATCCAGCCATCTCAGTCACTATCTTGGGTCTGGGAGAGCTCCCTAGTCGGATGCCTACATTGAGAGATGCTTTGAGATACGGTGTTTTAATCAGGCAACCAGTGAAAAGAACCAAAGAACTTACACAAACAAAGACATTGCCAGTGATATGACCAAAGTTGTCTTGGCACAGTACACTCTACAACGCTCAGTTCAAGCCTCCAGTCATAACAAGTCAGAAGAAGATTAGTGAGAGACTACAGCTGAAGTTGGGGGAAAAAGGCAAGAGATATCTCTCTTGGAGAGGAAAACTTGCAGTTAAGGACAGCTTAAGCAAGCAACTGGACCAGTTATTTGACATAATTACTTGCAAGTGCCCAATTGTTCTGTCCCAGTTTGATGCGATCGTGACTGTAAATCCGAGGCCATCTCCCCTGTATTTGCAAGCGTGAACTGAAGATTCCCAGATCGAACTGGCATTTGGTTGGAAGCACAGAGAGAGAAGACTGGCAGTATAGGGGCTCTCATGATTTCTAGCCAAGATATTCCGGAGTCCAAGAGACAGGAGGCTGCCACAGAGAGACAGAAGAGAGAAGAGTTGCCGGAGGAAAAGAGACTTGAGAAGGCCCAGGGTGAGGTAAAAAAGGCCGATGATTGGAGTCAAGCTGATTCAGAGTTTAATGACTTCCCCATGGCTGATCCGAGTGCTGACCAGGAGAATGGTGACTTTGTCCGTAACCCAGAAAATAATGATCCCAAACCTTCCAGGCATAAGATTCGAAATAGGAAAGATATCCCGAGCATAGCTCTGGCCAGCATGCGACACCACACTGGTCTCAGAGAAACTGCAGAGATAGCAACAGCTGCCTGGATTGCCGGTGGTTTGATAACACCTGATGATGTTCACCTGGTGATAGATCAAAACAAAGTAAGGAGAGCTCAGGAGAAACTTGTCAGTAACCTAGAAGAGGAGTTTGATAAGGGGATAAGAGAAAATGGAATCAATTGTTTGTTCTTTGATGGGAGAAGGGATGACACGAAAGTGTTCATGAAAGTTGGAGATTCTGACAAGTTGTTCCCTGCCATGGTGAAGGAGGAACACTACTCCTGCTGCGTTGAACCAGGAGGGAAGTATTTGTGGCATTTCACTCCAGAGAAAGATGACATCAGGAAACCAGCTGAGATAGTGGCAGAAAACATTGTGAACTGGCTCAGAGAGAGGAACGTAGACCAGACCCTGCAGGCCATTGGAGGGGACAGCACCAACACGAACACAGGGTGGCAATGGGGGGTCATACAGTGGATAGAGCGGAAGATTGGGAGGAAGCTGGTCTGGATTGTTTGTGACCTCCACACCAACGAGTTGCCACTCAGACATCTGATCCAGGAGCTGGATGGCAAGACTCTTTCAAACAACAGATGGTCTGGTCCTCTTGGCAAGATGCTGGACTCTGCCACTGAGTTAGAAATAAATCCGAGCTTTGAAAAAATCACAGTTGGCCCTCTACTCGTTGAGCTTGCACATACTGTTATTGACGACCTGAGTACTGACCAGTACTATGGTTACATGATTTGCAGTGCCATCAAAACTGGGGTCATGCCTGATAGACTTGCTTACCTGCAGATAGGTCCAGCCTCACATTCTAGGTGGCTCACAACGGCTCTCAGGTTCTGCAGAATTTGGGTCGCTCATCATAAACTGAAAGGGAACCAGCTTCACAACCTGAGACTTATTGTCCAATTCATCGTGAGTGTCTACTTGCCAAATTGGTTCAACACCAAGGTCAAGCCATCATTCTCTCAGTCCGAGGTGTTTCCAGCTTGAGCCCTGGAGGAGTCAGCCAAGCGAAGGTTGTTCTAGATTGTGGAGCAGACTGTGAGGAGATCTTTCCTGGTATGCTCATCCTGAGGCAGTCTTGCAGACACGTTCTGCAGTAAGGATGAGGAGGAGAGAAGAGGGCAGTCAAAAAGATCTTGGATATGAGACTTATGAGAGGATCTAAGCATGACGAATCAGTTGGTGACGATTCCTTCAGGTCAGGAAGACTCCTGAAGTCAATCTAGGTGCCAAGACCCTCACTGATCTCATAGATCTGGATAACATCCAGGCTGGCAGTGAGCTCCCTCTTACCTGCAGCCTCACCAATGTTCAAGTCAGAGCTTTCCTGGACAACCCCATGCATGTCCCTGCCTGGCCCTCGCACACCCAGAGTATAGAGCGTTGTGTACAGCAAGTGAGCGAGGCCAGCAGTCACGTGTACAGCCAGGAGAGGAGGGAAGGCTACATCCCAGCTCAGGTGGTCAGCAGGGAGGTGATGAGTAGAAACAGAAGCAAGAAAGACATGTTCTCTATGGTGCAGCAACACCGGGTCGTAGTAGTAAACCGGTTTTGTATTTGATGATTTTGTTTTCTTAAAGGAATATTAAATTTAATAAATGTGTGTCAAGATCATTCGTTTTCACTATTCTGGATCATTTTCATCCTAATAAATTAACCTGATACATTTACTTTTACTTTAAGTGTTTATTTAGTGGTGTTATAAAAGGGGTGGCAATATCAATTCTTCATAAGATTTCAAGTTGTACCTTCTACCTAGCAAAAAATGAAAACTTTTCAAATCTGAAGATATCACATGATTCTGCACACATAGAACTGGCGAATATTAATCCCATACGATTTCAACCTAAAAACAAAAAATTCGCCTGCATGACACACACCCTAATACTCAATAAACCGCATCCAGCCCATACGTGCACGAACTGATCGCTATAAGAACAGCCCAGTCCCAACCATTGTAAAAATTATCAATAACTTGTAATAAACTAGTGTATTCACTCCCAGTAAACACTACTCCTTGCACTATCACTATGTTGAAATGAACTGTAGTTTGAGCTTTTCCCCATCTAGTTATTATATGTCTTATTTGTGTCACTTATGTTACTTGTATATTATTTGTAATTCGAAACCCATTCCCCAAATATGTAACTGTATATTTTCAGCCTTCTGGCTGCCAAGCTCTTTCAATAAACCGTTAATTATTATTATTATTATTATTATTATTATTACATGTACACACATACATACATACATACATACATACATACATACATACATACATACATACATACATACATACATACACACAGACATACAGACATACATACATACATACATACATACATGCACACACATACATACATACATACATACATACATACATACATACATACAGTACATACATACATACCTACATACATACATACATACATACATACATACATACATATATACATACATGTATACATACATACATGCATACATACATACATACATACACACACACACACACACATACATACATACAGTCCCAACCCAGCCCAGTCCCAACCATTGTAAAAATTATCAATAACTAGTAATAGACCAGTGTATTCACTCCCAGTAAATACTACTTCTTGCACTGTCACTATGTTGAAATGCCCTGTAGTTTGAGCTTTTCCCCATCTAGTTGTTATATATCTTATTTGTATCACTTATGTTACTTGTATATTATTTATAAGTCGAAACCCATTCCCCAAATATGTAACTGTATATTTTCAGCCTTCTGGCTGCCAAGCTCTTTCAATAAACCGTTAATTATTATTAATTATTATTATTACATACATACAAGGCACCCTGGACAGGCTACAGGCATGGACCACGGAGAACAAGGTCACCATCAACCACACCAAAACCGTAGTCATGCACATCACTACCGCCACCACTCCAGTGCAAGCCCCAGCAGTCACAGTGGGTGCCCATCCTCTCCAGCTGGTGCAGTCTGCCAAACTCCTGGGTGTAACAATAGACAACAAACTTGACTGGAAGGCCCATGTAAATAACACAGTCAAGGCAGCCTCGTATCGTCTCTACTTGCTACGACGACTTAGGTCACTTGGGACACCCACGCCAGAGCTGAGGACCATCTACAACGCCTTTATTCTCCCCAAACTAACGTATGCGTCACCAGCCTGGTCGTCTTCTCTCAACTCCACCCAACAACGTCAGCCAGAGAAGGTACAGAAAAGGGCCTGCAGAATCATGCTCGGCGCAGAATACTCCGGCTACACCAACGCTCTCTCCACCCTGGAAATGCCATCCCTCAGTGACCTCCACCACCAAGCACTGGAAAGGTTTGGCAGTGGACTACTGCACCACCCTCGTCATCGCCACCTCCTGCCACCTGCAGCCCCCCACCGAACTCGCGCAGTCCGCCACTACAACAAAATTCAGCCCATAAGAGCCCGCACCGATAGATATAAGAACAGCACCATCCCATCTATTGTTAAAGTAATAAACAACTTTTGATTTATGTACTGTACAGACCTGTAAATGTATTCAATGCATATTATATCATTATGTCTAAATCAAATGTAAGTCTGTATATTTTCAGCCACCGGCTGCAACTCTATTAATAAACCGTTTATTATTATTTATTATTATTACACACTCTCTCTCTCTCTCTCTCTCTCTCTCTCTCTCTCTCTCTCTCTCTCTCTCTCTAGGTTGCTATTTTTATCTATCTATTACCCAGGAATCAATATATCTGTCGAGGGTTTCGATGTTGACTGCCTCTAGTACATTTAAAGATTACTGTCAGGTGGAACACTTTCGCTTTCACCAAGGATATTGAACAAGATTATGGATATTTGTAACAAAATATGTCTATTTACATGTATTTACACTGTTAACCGGTTGTACACTCGGAAACCATAATCTCTAGCCCACCTGGGTCGATGCTGGAGGTTAGAACAGTGTCCTTTCTGGACGGGGGCCCACTCTAACTATCACGAGGCAACACAAGCACGAACACACACAGTCATAGTACGGCTGTATAGATGACATTATGTATAAATATTGTATATTGCATTTTATACTCTGCATTATCTTCATTATATATGAACACGAAGAAAAATACCGTAGGTTGTAGTTACGAAAGTATGAATGGAAATAAACACTTCCAAACCACCCAGTGACTCCACACAACGTTTACAGCGCTTGTCTGTGTGTGTGCCAGACCACGATGCTTCCCATCATTCGCATAACTATATGAAAAATCGTGTTTAATTTAATTACATATTTCAAAAACCTTAAATTACATGTGGATCAGTCACTCCTCATTTGACACACTTATAGTGTAATACTTTGACCATCCCACCTGGGCACATGGAGGCCCACGGTAACTCTCACGGGGCAACATACGCACGAACACACAAGTTATGATATGAACCCTTCCAGGCTTTACTATCATTATCATGTTATGTTCATCGTGCTCTGTATCTTGGTAACTAGTCATAGTATCAATACATGGAGGAAAATCTATATTAATATACTGTAATATTGCATTTTATTGTAAACCGTACAAAATCTCGTTTAACCATTGGACGTGAGGGAAAGCACCACACACTGGAGTTACGAAATGAAGAACCGAAGGACATAGAAATGACCGACCTGACGTCGTGTGTAGGGAGGCCTGCCGTATCAGTGTGGACACGGTTGCTCAAAGTGTAAGTCGTATAATTCATCCTTGCATTTGTTGAGAAGAGTTATATATATATATATATATATACATATATATATATATAAATATATATATACATATATATATATATATATATATATATATATATATATATATATATATATATATATATATATATATATATATATATATATATATATATATATATATATATATATATATATATGTATATATATATATAACGAAGAGGAGAACCAGGGTAAACACAAACATCTTGAAGTAGGGCTTCTTTTAACTGCTAACGTTTCGGAAATAATCCTTTTCCATCATCAGAGCCTAAAAAGTTTGAAAAAGTTTAGAAATTCAGGTGATATACAATAAAAACATAATATTATACGAAAATTTACCTGCGATAAACTGTAGAAATTTAAAAAAGAGCAATCCAAATCAAAACCGACAAAAATGACGAGAGACCTACATACAATGCTAAAATCAGGTATACAAGGATGAGTGTCCCTTACGCCCTATATTGTCTGCCCTTGGCACCTTCAACTATAATCTGTCTAAATTCCTCGTTCCCATACTGTCACCAATCTCCATTAATCAATACTCTGTTAAAGACTCTCTTAGTTTTGTTAAGGAGCTAACTAGCATCTCACTCAACAACTGTGTTATGGCTAGCTTTGATATACAGTCTCTATTTACCAACATCCCTCTTGCCGAAACTATTGACATATGTACAGATGAACTGTTCTCAAATACTAATTTAATTGATGGATTCAATGGACCACAATTTAAATAATTTTTAAAACTGGCTGTAAATGATTGTTTGTTTTTATTTAATAACAAAGCCTATAAACAATGTGATGGTGTTGCTATGGGTTCACCTTTAGGTCCCACGTTGGCCAACGCTTTCCTCTGTCACCACGAGAAGCTCTGGCTAACCGAATGTCCCCCCCAATTTAAGCCTTTGTTCTGTCGTCGGTATGTTGATGACACTTTTTTTAATTTTCAGATCACTTGATCACGTTCCTATGTTCCTAAATTATTTAAATTCGAAACATGGCAACATCAAATTTACTTGTGAATTGGAAAAGGAAAATATTCTTCCATTCCTTGATGTTAATATCCACCGTTTTCATAATAGTTTCGAGACAGCCTCATACAGAAAACCAACTTTCACTGGTTTGAATTCAAAATTTTCATCTTTTATTCCTCTTAATTACAAACGTAATCTAGTACGTACTCTTACCAACAGAGCCTTTAATATATGTTCTAGCTTTTTCCACTTGGATATTGAACTAAAATTCATAAAGGAACTACTCTTTAACAATGGTTTCCCTAAGAGATTTACAGACACTTATATTGGTAAAACGCTTAATAGGTTTTTTAGTCCCACACAGCCTCAAATCAAAATTGTCCCTAAATATCCCTATCTATTTCACCATCCCGTACACAGGCCCACTCGGTTTCACCCTTAGAAATAAACTTAAGAAGCTTTTCAATGAATTCTATCCACAAATTTCTCTTAGACTAATCTTTAAAACCCAGAGTTCAATTAAGAAATTCTTTAAAATTAAAGATATCATACCCACACACCTGCAATCTTCAGTTGTTTATCAATTTACGTGTGCTAGCCGTAGGGCAGCATATATAGGTAAAACTAAAAGACGTTTGATAACTCGCATCCATGAACACTTGGGCCTTTCCGTTCGAACAGGCCATTTAATAACACAACCACCACAGTCAGCTATTCGTAACCACGCCCACCGACATGACCACCCGTTTTCGCCGTCTGATTTCTCGTTCTTGGCAAGAGCGACTGTGATACAGACCTCATTATGGAGGCATTACACCAGTATAAAGAAAAGCCATCGCTTTGTGATATGGCCTCTAGCGAATTGTGTTTTTCGCACTAAGGCTCGTCTGAATTAAGGTAATACCCCCCTGTATATTATATTTCATACTTTTTATTTCCTGATTTTAGCTTTGTATGTAGGTCTCTCGCCATTTTTGTCGGTTTTGAATTGGATTGCTCTTTTTTTAATTTTTAAAGTTTATCCAAGGTAAATTTTCGTATAATATTATGTTTTTATTGTATATCACCTGTATTTTTTAAATTTTTCAAACTTTTTAGGTTCTGATGATGGAAAAGGATTATTTCCGAAACGTTAGCAATTAAAAGAAGCACTGCTTCAAGATGTTTGTATATATATATATATATATATATATATATATATATATATATATATATTTAAAATAAAACGCGGACTTCTACATTCAATCAACACCTCAACCCGCCAGGATTCGAACCCATGGCCCGAGCCCATGACTGTGACCGGGGAACACTACCTCTGGACCACCAGGATACTAAAAGCAGTCCTAGACTTGTTATATTTCGCACAAAGCCTGTTCAACGAGCTCATGGCGCCGTGAACCTATAATGGGGACTACCTGTATCACGTAGGTGGTCAGAGTAACGTTTTACCAAATCCGGCTTAGGGTTGAGGTGTTGATTGCATGTAGAAGTCAGCGTGCTTTATTGGGCTAATGAAATATATATGGATCCTCGTGTTTCGAAGCCGGATTTGGTAAAACGTTACTCTGACCACCTAAGTGATACGGGTAGTCCCCATTAGAGGTTCACGGCGCCATAAGCTCGTTGAACAGGCTCTGTGTGAAATATAACAAAGTCTAGGACTGCTTTTAGTATCCTGGTTAGGACTTTTAGTATCCTGGCATCCTGGTGGGAGGTGTTGATATATATATATATATATATATATATATATATATATATATATATATATATATATATATATATATATATATATATATATATATATATATATATATATATATATATATATATATATATACTTTCCCTCACCCTAGCAAACTAGTTAGCATAGCATAACCAAACAGCCTCGCAAGGACCAATAGGTCTGTATATAATGTGTGTGCACGCTCTAAAATGACCTATCAGTAGTATATTTTACTAATGGCTCATTGTCCATGGGTTTTCTTACAGTTTGGCTGTGAGTTTTCCATTTTGTCTACCTGCCAGTTCAACAGGACTGCTAAACATCCTCTCAGCAACTCATATGCCATCCCAGACCCACAGCCTTGATGTATGGTGCAAGACCGCAGTCCAATACATACAAATCGGGCAGTCAAGCGTTGGTTTGAGGCGCACCCGCAGATTATTCTATTGGACTGACCCCCTAAAGGAGCCGATTGTAATCCAATAGAAAATCTATGGGCGCATATAGTTGTTGAATGGGATGTTGAGGAGAAAACGAGGGAGGCAGTGAGGAGACACGCACATAATGTGTGGGAGGGAATAAGGAGGAGGCCGAACATCTGCAGTAATCTGGTAGATTCCATGCCCACCAGATGGAGGTTGGACTCGCTATTAACATATGGGCACGAGGTGTCTCAGTGGTAGTAGCCTTGTCTCGGGATCCTGTGGTCAAGAATTAAATCTCCGCCCACGACGGTGCCTTGTAGGGGGTGGCCGGGGAGTTAGCTCTCTGGTGTAACCTCGTTGGGGCCACATAGACTTCGTTTCCTAACTCTCGGGAATTTGTCCAGGTATTTTACTATGTGGTTTTACGTCACTTTACATAAATATGCTTACAAAATCTATGCATTACTATGCATAACTCTTGGGAATCTGTCCACATTAAATATATGTTATATACTACAATAATCACATAGATATGTTTACAATGTTTATGCATAATAAATGTGAAAAATATTTTTGGGGTTTCAATTAACCAATAGTCATGCCTACAAAACAATCTTGATGCTCTAAGTGCATGTATGTGTTAAATAACGAGTAACTGATCCACATTATTTTGGTAAATAAAGAAATGAAAATCAAGCACTTAGCCATATGGATATAGTTACACGGAAGAAGGGAAATAAGGATGAAACATGGTTTTGATGGAAACAATGTGCTCTGGGACGATGCTCACAATGACGAATGGGAGAAACCTTTTTATGAAACATCTTGCCTACTAAGGATGAAGCTTAATGTTACAGAACACACACACACACACACACACACACAGTGTAACTTTATGTGACGCATTGTTTAACTTGGGGTGGCTTTGAGTGAACCATACACTTAATATTACAATTTATGTATCCTTCCTGTCCATGATTTACAACAATAACTGTAGGCAAAAGTTACAATATTATACTAATAACACTGTCATGTATTGATACTTTGACTAGTGACCAAGATACGGAGCACGTTGAACATAACATGATAATGTTGTGAAGCCTGGAAGGGTATATATCATAACTTGTGTTTTCGTGAGTATGTTGCCCCATGAGAGTTACCGTGGGCCTTCATGTGCCCAGGTGGGATGGTCAAAGTATTACACTATAAGTGTGTCAAATGAGGAGTGACTAATCCACATGTAATTTGTGATTTTTGAAATATGTAGTTAAATTAAACACGATTTTTCATATAGTTATGCGAATGAAGGGAAAATAAAAGTTATAGATAGGGTGTGGTGGAAGCATCGTGGTCTGGCACACACACACAAGCGCTGTAAACGTTGTGTGGATTCACTGGGTGGTTTGGAAGTGTTTATTTCCATTCATACTTTCGTAACTACAACTTATGGTAATTTTTCTTCGTGTTCATATAAAATGAAGATAATGCAGAGTATAAAATACCATATACAATATTTATACATAATATCATCTATACAGCCGTACTATGACTGTGTGTGTTCGTGCGTGTGTTGCCTCGTGATAGTTAGAGAGAGCCCCGTCCAGAAAGGACGCTGTACTAACCTCCAGCACCGACCCAGGTGGGCTAGAGAATATGGTTTCCGACTGTACATCATCATAGGAGCCATGTTGTTTACCATACTCAGGATAAGCAATATTAGACAAAAATGTAAATAAAAAAAATTAGTATGGCAGACTACTTGAAGATTTCAGTCTCTTCAGTTTGCAAGTTTGTCAGATGTTTTGCAATTATTTTAACCCTTATGACAAAAGATTACATTACATCCACTTTCCAGAATCAGGCAACATACAAAACTTTGTAGATGAATTTCGCACCATTGGAGGGATGGGTCTCATACCCCTATTTGAAGCCCTGGAGGGAACACAGCTGAACTGCATCGATGTAGAAAGGGGTGTAATTGATACATGGTTTTGATTTGTATAACGTAGTTTGTTTGAAAATAGATTAAGTGTAAGGGTAAATGGAAGCATTATTGGTTTGGTAAAAACAAAAATGTTTCAGATAATAGATTTTATTATCAAGGTTATTTTCCAATTAATTGTTAGGCTTTAAATAACACATTTTATTTCCAAACAATATCACAGTACAATTTGAAACAGTATTTCAATTATTTAAAAACAAAATTAAAAGGGATTACACTGGCATGACTAAAGAAAAATATATCACAGTAAAGTACAGTACAGTACAGTATATGTAAAATTATATAATTCAAGCAGTATAGTATTTTGCTTGAAATAATAAACGTACACATTTTTAAAGGCTTCAAAGTACTATACTGAATTAGTTTGCAAGTGTCAGAGAAATCTATAAGCAATATAATTTTAGTTCCTCTAAATAAGAACAAGCAGTAAAATCAAATTATCACAGTACCTGTACAGTACTGTATATAAATTAATAGTTATCATACTTCGTTTGAAATTGCAAATACAGTAACAGCAATTATCATTCTTAAAAGATTTTAGAAATACTGAATTTGTTTTGAAATTGTAATTAAATTTTATTATAAATGAAATTTTAGCAAAATTTTTTTTGAATCTATTTGTTTTCACAAAATAGCAAAACAAAAATCACAACAAATAGTATAACATGAAAAATTTTTTATATTATCCATTAAGATCAAAAAACAGTAAACAGAGACATAACAAAATCACAGTTATGACACTCATGGCAAAGTCTTCATAATTTAACCAAATTGCCCTCAGAGGTGGAATTATGGCTGCACTTTTGACATATGCCACTGGTCAACAACTCTAATGCTTGCTCAAAATACATTACGGAAAGATTGGGCTGATAATGTAATGTACATACTGTACTAGTGAAGGCCTTTAAGGCCTCCAATATAGCACCATTCAGTTACTGTGTACTGTCCTGTCCTTTTCTTACTCCCGTGACTGGATGTTGATGCTGCTGGTGGCACGGGTGATCCTGATATTGAATCAGTTGATCCAAGTGTTGCTGTTGGTGCAGTCGCTGGCATAATTGGTAGTGGTGACTGCTTTCTCCTTTGAAGACAAACTTTTATCTCCACAACTCATGTGTCTGCTTTAGTTTTGGCACACAGATCGACCTGGTTTGTTTACATTTATCTTGGATAAGGTGTAACAACCCTCTCGAGTTGTGGCGTTCGTGTTACTAAATAGTAACTCGGTGTTCGGGATTGATATTCGAGTTCGACGAATCCATTTGACGGGCTACTAAACAGTAACCCGACATTCGGGATTGCTCTTCGGACTTGCTGCCCGGAGTGTTTAAAAAATGGCCGCGTGGTATAAAATGTATGGAGGGAACGGAATACCACTTTGATGTCTGCAGTGTCACTAAAGGAACTCGTATTGAAATTCCAGAGTTTATAAAAAAGGTTAGTTTTTGTAATACGACGATAAAACCTCACTGACTAGTGTTGAATAATACTGCAAAAAATTCTCATCCTTCCTAGGATAAATTGCAAATTACAGAAACCTCATTACCATTTTCATCACTAGTCCTTATTATACCGTGGCCGGACAGATGGCCGAAGGACATTTGGCCGACGGACGTTTCACCGACGGACGTTTGACCGAACGGACATCGAGCTGACGGACATTTGGTCGAACGGACAATAGACCGAACGGACAAATGGCCGAACGGACAATAGACCGAACGGACAAATGGCCGAACGGACAATAGACCGAACGGACAAATGGCAGAACGGACATTTGGCCGAATGGACATATGGTCTTTTTAATTTTTTTCTTTCTTCTTTGCAAAGTATTTTTTGCACATTTACTAAAGGATAAAATATATTAATTGTAATGTAATTGCCTTATAAAAATTGCTTCGTCTTGTGCTTCATATCTGGAAGATGTAGGCTCGATGTCCGTTCGGTCAAATGTCCGTCAGTGAAACGTCCGTCGGCTAAATGTCCTTCGGCCATCTGTCCAAGAGCCTATTATACAGGTAATAAAAAACACCTGGCAATTAATTAACACCTGAATATGTACGCCCTAAGAAGAAACAAACAACTAAGTATGAATAGCGAACCTGAACATCAAGTGAAGCTAATTTTACATACTGTACACATAACCAGGTCTCTCACTCCTACCCTTCGTAAAACAAGTGAGGGGGGAAACAACGAGCTTTGATGAGAATGATGGGAATGAGAAATAGGACAGTGAGAAGCACTGTTGTTGAAGTGATGATGAAAGACGGCTAGAGGAGGAGGAGGACGGGGAGGAGGAGGAAGAGGAGGTGGAGGAAGAGAGAGTAACCGAAATAATTCATAAAACACAGCGGGAGAGAGAAAGACAAACAGAACACAAGGTAAAAAATAATAGACAGGAAAGATTGAAAAGAATTATTGAATGAAAGAAAGAGGGGGGGGAGCAATGGAGGTGAATTAGAACGAGGAAGAAAAAGAAAGTGAATATGAACACAATGGAATCAGATAAGAACGAGAAGGGTGAAGAGGGAAAGGGAGACAAAGAAGCAGGAAAAGCAGATATGAAAGAGAGAAAGGAAGAAAGAGATGCTGAAGCACTTTATAGAATTAGTGAAAACACAATCAGCAAGAACGTCACACACGAAGCAGAAGACAAGAGAGGCAGCAAAGCAATAAAAATAAGGATGGGGGAAGGTGGTAACATTATTCTCAAGAGAAATAAACAACAAAGGGATATACAAGCAACTAAAAGGGAGGAAGGAAGAATGAAGAAAAATGAAGATGAAACAGCTAAGCACAAGAGATTTCAAAAAAGGAACAAAGAAAGAAAGAGAGAGTGAAAAGCGGGGGAGGATAACAATCTACTAAGAATATAGACACACAGGTATGGAACCTTGTCGGAATGTGCTTTCGCGCGCGCGAGTGTGTGTGTGTGTGTGTGTAATAATAATAATAATAATAATAATTAACGGTTTATTGAAAGAGCTTGGCAGCCAGAAGGCTGAAAATATACAGTTACATATTTGGGGAATGGGTTACGAATTACAAATAATATACAAGTGACATAAGTGACACAAATAAGACATATAGTAACTTAGATGGGGATCAGCTCAAACTACAGTTCATTTCAACATAGTGACAGTGTAGGGAGCAGTGTTTACTGGGAGTGAATACACTGATTTATTACATGTTATTGATAATTTTTACAATGGTTGGGACTGGGCTGTTCTTATAGCGATCAGTTCGTGCACGTATGGGCTGGAGTCGGTTGTGGTGTCGAACAGCAATTCTCGGACAGGGGATCTCAGGTGGTAGTAGGGGCCGGTGTCGGGGGTGGTGTAGAAGCTTCTTACCAAATTTGCAGATGAGGCCGTGGTGATGGTCAGTGAGAGTCGAAAGGGTCAGTGTGTTGAGCGCTTCTTGATATGTGGAGTAGGAAGGGGAGAGAATAATCTTGCATGCCCTCTTTTGCACTTTTTCTAGGTGTTTACGTTGTGTGGCATTTAGGGAGGAAGACCAGGTGGGGGAGGCATAGGTGAGCTTGGGAAGTATGAATGTTGTGTATACACTGAGGAGCTCGTGTGCGGGAACTCCGAGGGACTTGAGTCGGCGGAGGAGGTGGAGACGGAAACTGGAGGATTTGACAACTTCACTGACGTGTGGTTTCCAATTTAGTTTGTTGTCTATGGTGACGCCGAGGAGCTTCGTGGAATCTACAACCTGGAGTGTGTTCGGACCTAGGGTAATGGAAGGAGGTGGGACAATGTCGGAGGAGAGGTTGATGTGCATAACCATGGTCTTGGTATGGTTGATGGTGACATGGTTGTTGGTGGCCCAGTTTTGGAGACTGTTCAATAAATCCTGAAGGGCGGTATAGTTGGGAGCAGAATTGTTGACGCTGATCCCAATGGTGGAGTCGTCGACATATTTCCAGCGAGCAGGGGTTTCTCTTAGGGCATCATTGATGAGCATAAGGAAGCAGAGTGGTCCCATCTTGGTGCCTTGGGGGACGCCACAGGTGAGTGACTGAAAGGTGGAGACAGCCCCTCGGAAGCGTACAGCTTGGCGTCGGTCACTGAGGAAGTCTGTAAGCCATGGTATGAGACTTCTCCGAAGCCCGAGGTCAATAGCTTTGTTTATGATTATATTGTGGTCGACTAGGTCGAACGCTTTAGTGAAATCAATGAAGGCGACAGCTACAGACGTTTTTCGTTTCTCGAGATGGCGGTATATGTAATCGAGAAAGCTGACAAGACAGTGAGTGGTGGAGGAAGTTTTCATGTTGCCAAATTGCTGAGGGTCTACGACTCCTGCAATATCAGCATAAGCCCAGTCAAACACAAAACTTTCACAGATTAGGCTGGGTATTGGGGTGATTGCAATAGGTCGTAGCTGATTTAAGGATTGTGGGCTGGTTGACTTGGGCACTGGTGATACATAAGAGGTCTTCCAGTCAGCTGGGCATCTGGCTTGACTGAGAGAAGCATTGATGATGGAGCAGAGGGGTTTAGCAAGCTCCGGGGAGAACTCCTTGAATAGTTTCATTGGTAAGTCAATGGGGGTGGTAGAGCGTTTTAATTTTAGTTTGTCCAGGCGTTTTGCTACGTCAAATTCCTCTACTAAGTCAGTGGGAAGGGGGGCTGGTAGGTAAGCAGGGAGAGTGGTTGTGTCAAGCCGTGGGAGCGTCTGGCATATAGTAGCGAAATGGTTATTTGTTTGCTCAGCTGCGTCAACATTAGTGAGATGGCTAAGGAAGGGGAGGGGGTGTGTCATATTGTTTAGTCCACAGAGTTCTTTAAGCTTACCATACCATTGACTGATGTTGGTCTGCTTCAGGTGTTGTAATTTGGTTGGGTAGTGGGACTTCTTTGCAGTGCGTATTTCGCGGATGACTCTGTTGCGAAGTGTGTGTGTGTGTGTGTGTGTGTGTGTGTGTGTGTGTTGATCTGTTTCATTGAGTGATGTGCTTTAGTGATGAGAGATTCGTATTGATATGATGGTAAAAAAAAAATTTTGCCAGGTTATATGTGGTCAAAAAAATTATGGTTATAAATCCTCGGTATTTAACGCTCATTTGACATCTTAAAAATATTGAAAATTATAAGAATGAAGATAATGGATCTGGGGTAGTTTCATGGGCGACCTTTCGTCCCAGTTTTAAAGTTGTGAGCCGTACATATCGCCTTGAGATGATTTCTTCTAAGTTAGGTTAAGCCTGAAAGACATCAAAGAGACGTTGGCTTGGCTTCATTAGTACGTGAAACCTACCAGAATGATGTTGACTGAGAGGTTCACATATACATGGTCTAGATTTACACAGAGGTACCGTAAAACGATCCCCTTCTTGAGTCAAGAATGAAGTCTTAAAAGATAAAAGAAAAAGCATAAATTATGTTCTCAATATAAATATGAGAGAGCGATACACTTGTTTTAACGAAGAGGATTGTGGCAAAGCATTCACATTTTCTGACTTACGTGAAGAATATGTTAAGGAATACGGAATGACATAATTCCCAGCAGGTGTGCACGACTGGTCTTTCTCACCTGTGGTAACTTGCCCAAAGGAAGTTAGTGAAGTGCATGTGACTTTAATTTCGTTGCTTATTAATTTATGTGGCATATATTAATGTCACAATATCTCGGTGGCCTTGGGTAAAAAGTGAGTAATTAAAGGAAGAGGGACTGTGGGCGGGATGAAAGGGGCGTTTGGGGAGAGACTAAGGAGGACGACAGAATGTGTAACGAGGGTGTGGGAGGTGACTGGCTGATGGGAGATAAGGAGTGAGAGGGAAGAGATAAGTAATTATGATTAGGAAAAGGAAAGAATTAATAAAGGGAAGTGGAAACATGTGGCAGGAAGGAAAAGACGGGACACAAAGGAGAAGGGAGAGGGAAGGTGAGAGACTTGAAGGACATAAAGTGCTTTATATCAGAGGGAAGATATTAACCAACTAAACTGGCCGGTGACTGAGGGAAAACAGAGGGTCGGTAAGTGGAGAGTAGAGCCAGGGATGGGAATACAGTACATTGTATCATAGAGAAAATATAATTGTTGGGGAAAGATAAAGATATATCAGTTGTCAGAGGTGAAGGATAGAGTTTAATACTGGATTTCAGTTTCGTAAATCCACTACGGAGATCTGTTAATATTGTAGTTTTTGTAGTGTTATTTGCTAGATAGATCTATGCAGTACATGTATCCTAAGGGGAATATAATCATTTATGACGTAACACAACCAAATAACACTAGCTTTCCCAGCCAAACCTAACCTAACCAAACTAATCTAAACCAAACATAACCTAAATTAACCTTTTAATAGTTGAGACTCAACGTTCGTGTATTTGTACTACAATCAAATTCGGGTTATTGTCACTAAGTTTGTGTATTTTGTGAACCTGTGTATGTTACGAGTACAAGCGTTACATTAATGTGTCTACGACCTACGTGTATTGTAAATTTTACATAAATGTTACGGGCATGTGTCAATTTGCATCCTAATTGTGTTACGAATGTGTATTCAGGTCCATCATGGCAGTGAGTGTGACAGAGTGTGAGGTATACTGTATAGCGTATCACTGTCACAACTAAAAGAATTTTGTTAAATATATATTGTGATATTTTCCAGGATCATTTGAATATAAAAGTTGGGTTTTATTGAAGTTTTCCCCCCAGGAGGACCAGGTGTCCGCCTGGCCCTGATGTTCACTGGGGGGTGCATGAAGTAGCACCCTGGCCTGAAGCTAACAGGTACTCCTTGCCATTTTCCAAGTAATACTACCCAAGTTTGGCAGTACGTGGTCCCATCTGGAGTGTAACTATGACGTTGTATAAAATAATGAGCGCCTGTGTTCAGCCTCCTGATGCTCTGAGAGAGTGTTACTCGAACTCAGACAGTATCAACCTATCAGAAACAACTGATATGAAACTATGTTGATAAATCAGGAAAGTCTTCCGTTTCCATTTCGTCTTCTTGTCTTTCCCTCGAAGTTTATCAATGAACACCTAAATGCAAGATATGTATGACTCGTGTTATGAGAGACTTTTCAGACGGAGGAAAGGAAAAATTTATCTTGTCGAGAGCTTGAGGAGGCAGTGGACGAGAGAAACACAAGATTGTGTGTGATTTGAGTAAATTGAGAAGGCAGCACTGTGAAACATTTGTAAAAATACTGATAATACATATTTCCAACACAAAGGTGTATAAGTATATATTATAGAAATTCCGAGAAACCAGACACTTTGTGGTAAGGAAGACAATGAATATCATGAAGTTTACAGGATACACACCAATGAAGGATTGTGTGATAATGTAATCTTGATATGAAGATCATCATCCACAGGAACAAAATGAAACAACAAGAATGACACAAACTCTGTGCTAAGGTACAACAATGTAAGGCAATGCTTCTAAACGAGACTGAACGACCAAATGGTAGTGCTGCCAGACATGAGTGAGGCCAAGACGAATTACTGTGGAAGCATTTGAAGAAACCCTTACTTAATATAATCATTAAGGTCTGTGTTAGAGCTGCAAGTGGTAGATAAAATAGGACACCTTCGTGTGGTCTGGTCCATGTAAACACACCAAGACACACTCATACACACACACTCATGGGAGAGTATCAATGTGTCACCAATGAGCAACAATAAGAAACAACGACAATCCGTGAAGCAACTAATGGAAGAGAGAACAGTAAACCCTCAACTTTTGAGTGTGTGTGATAACAAAACACTGGCTGGGGCACCACTCCAATGTTTTACCTGCAAGATGAACGATCTACATTTCCAGGGGCAAGTGAGTAAGAGTCCAATATCACCTCCGTGATGAACGACCCGCTCTTGTGTGTGTATGTTGGTCGTATGTTAGCTGCAGGTGTACCATTTTTCCTGATTCATTAATATCATTTAGTACAGACAATTCTAAAAACGTTACACCTCATACCTGTGAGTGACAGTACGTAATTCAAGTAAATTAAAAAACTTTTATGAGTCGTCGTTTAAGTAAACAGAACCATCTGGTGATAGTGACAGATGGTAGCTAGTTCACTATTTAGACACTCGAGGTATAACCTGGCTATCTTATAATGGTTAACGGCGTCATAAATGATAGAGAGCAAATTTTACGGCAAACTAATTAATTTCCATTAAGTTGTCGGACAATATAATCAGAGTTATCCCTATTTGACAAAAACGTAACTTGCTTCTTAAAACTTTTTTTTTCTTTTTTCTTTTTTTCTTTTTACGGGAATAGCCCTACCGGGCACAGGTCATTGACCCACACCGGGGCCTGGGGGGCGAAGAAAATAAGAGTAAAAGAAATTAAAAACAGAAAAGAAAAAGATTATTTAATCTACACCACGAAGATGCCGGAAAACCATTTTTTTTTTAAGTGAGACAGATTGTATGAGTGTGGAAACACAGAAGAAAGCTGAGCATTCCACAGTTTGGCTGTGTGAGGAAAGAAGGAGGTACTATAACGGGTTATTCTTGTGTGACCGACATCCACAGAGAAATGGTGGGCACCGCGGGCAAGACATGTGTTACGAGCCCACGGCCTTGCCGGCTGTACACAGGATGCCAAATCCACGGAATATTGCCCGTTAAAGTACCTGTAAAAGAGAGAGAGTGAAGCAACATTGCGGTGAAGAGAAAGGGATGAAAGATTATCAACTAAAGGAGGAGAGTTAATAAAACGAAATGCCTTTGATTCCACTCTATCTAACAGTTGGACAGAAGAAGAGCCACCCCAGATATGAGAGCAGTACTCCAAGATAGGACGAATGAATCCCTTATATACTTGAAGCAACTACTAAGGAGTGAAGTAGCTACGGCATCTGTACGGCATTCCCAGCTTTCGGGAGGCAGCTTTAGCAATGTTGAGGATGTGTGGCTTCCATGACATATTAGAAGAAATGATGAGACCTACGATATCTATTTTAGAATTTGGCAGAATGATAGCGTCCTGAAATGTGATTTGTGGGAGATCATCTAATTTGAAAAGTGTAATTGGTAAATACTGAGTTTTATTACTATTGAATTTAACGAAGTTTCTACCTCCCTATTGTGAGATGCTGCACATATCCGCATTGATAGAAGTAATGATATCAGCTCTAGAAACAGATCTAGTTTGAGAGTTAGGGGGAAGGGGAAATGTGAAGAAGAGTGAAGAGTAGAATCATCAGCGTCAGAATGAATAGAATTAGTCGTAGTGTGGTAAAAAGAAAGAAGAGAGTAGATGAAAGAACAGAACCCTGTGGAACACCACTATTGGTAGAGAAAGAGCGAGAGATCGATCCCTCGACATCAACTGCCATGAATCGGTTCTCAAGGAAGCTACAGATTAGAAAACAAAGTTGGGGAGAGAAACCATAAGAGGGAAGTTTAGAAAGCAAAGACTTGTGCCATACCCTGTCGCAACACATCACCAGTCACCATCTTTTCATCCATCATCACATCGCTATACCTCGCCACCACCTCTACCTCACCACTACCTCCTCCTCACCACTACCACCACTACCTCCTCACCACTGCCACCACTACCTCCTCACCACTACCACCACTACCTCCGCACCACTATGTCCACCCAACCAGTGGTGGGACGTGTGTGTGGTGAGCTCCGTGTTTTTCGTCGAAAAACAGGGTCATTCCAGGAGTACCCAGTCTGACTTCTAGAAGATCCGATTCGTGGGTGACTAGTGTGTGACGTGACCAGTACAATATCTACCTGTGATCCCCCAAAGTAGATATATTTGTCAATTTACTGGTGAATCTGTGACTCTGTGACTCCCCTCAGTGCCACAGCTTGTAATCTTGTAATCCGAGCCCTAGTCCAGTCGTGACCACCCCACCGTTCCCCTCCCCCACCGTCCCAACAGACCGGCCAATAGGAACCATTAGTAACCAATAATGCCCAGATAGAACACAAAAACAGAGGCACCCTCCTGGGCCTGCATATATCCACGACAGGTTACTCCCATCATGTCCACACCAGGAAAGAAAAGGCAAGAAGAGAGCTGAGAAAACTATAGCACTTTAAAGCGCTTCCTGAGAAAATAAAACTCCGCCTGGTGACATCATTTATCATACTGATATTAACTTACCCAGCAATACCTCTTCATACTATGAGCACCACTCAAATATTAAAATTACAGGTGGTCGAAAATGAAGCCCTAAGATTCGTCACAGGTGAAAGATACCCCTTTACCAGAACCACAGCCGAGATACACAGAGACCTGAGAATAAAACCCATCAACCAGCAGCTACACACCCTGGCCACTAGAGTCTGGCAAAAGATAGTACGATCAGAGCAAATAACTCCTTCAAAGACTCCCACCAGATAACGATAACAACCATACATGGTTCCCAAAAAATTACCAAATCTCAAAAGGTCCATTACCAACCCCGATCTATACGGTCAGGCAATAGACCAGCATCCGCCAGTAGGATCAGCGGAATAGGAAATAAGTCCCTAAAAACGCCCATATATGGGATAGGGTAGGATGTCTAGTGCCTGTACCGACAGACAATAACTAACCATGACACAACCTTAACACACCATTAGCTTAGCTAGGCGGTCAGCCCGCCCTCTCTTACCTCCTCCTAAATTTCTTCAATTTCTGAACTATAACTTCCTTCCCCCACCTCTAATCTTCTTTCACTCCTCCTTTCTCTTCAAAAAAAAGAAAAGACGAGAAAAGAAAGACCGGCTACCCTAGCTGACCACACAGCTTGACCGACTCTCTACTGCCGGCTTACACTCCCCTCACTAGCTCTGATATGTCAAAGTTGACTGCTAGTATCAGGATTGCCGGACTCCCCGAAGATCTCCACGAGAACTGGGAGTGACATCATAAAAAAGTTTTCTTCCCTCCCTGACCGTGACAGTCTTCCACCAGCGCAGTAAGCTGAAAGGCATTACTATCTTCGTCAACGAGGACATATGCCCAGGGACGACTAAAGCCCGCCTGGGAAGATATTGGAAGCATAATGTGTTGTCTAATGGTAGACCCTGCTGTCATATGGCATCACGAAAATTGTGACCAAGTCCCAGGTTGCTGATCTGGCTTTCTGCCTCATTTACACACAATTGTGGGGTCTCAATTGTTTCTCTTACTATTGACAACACAACATACACATACTGTTTCTCACTTTTTTTCTTTTTTTTCGTTTTATTATTATTATTATTTTTATTATTATTATTATTTTTATTATTATTATTATTATTTAATTATTTTATTTTAAATTTTGTATTATTTATTATAAATTTTACTTACTATGATTTATTATTAGTATTATTAGTATTATTTTTATTATTATTATTATTTTTTTTTATTGGGCACCCCCTACATCCTTGTGTAAGGTGAAGCGCAGAAGCGTTTACAGCGCCCAACAGGGAAGCATGCTAAGTTCATGCTTGCCTTTATGTCTCATGAGTTAAGGGCGTAGAAGCCTGAAGAGTCAGTGGTTTATGTCATCAAGTTATTGGAAGCTCCAACAACTTTCCCTGAATACTAATTCGCAACTTTCGACTTACAACAGGTACCTACTTTACTGCTAGGTGAACAGGGACTAATGGGGGCTAGGAAGTAAGCCCAAGCAACTTCCACCGGCCCGGGAATCGAACCCGTGACATCTCATTAGTATTACATTTTCGCCCCAGGCCCCGATATGGGTCAGTGACCTGTGCCGGTGGGCTAATCTCCGTAAAAAAAAAAAAAAAAGCCAGGAGACAAAGGAAGCAGTCATAAGACCTTGTTGTGCGGGACTCCCGGGCAAGTGGACACCCACCCGCTGTACCAGCCCCAAGGTGGGAATACTCTCTTGCCCAGGGTGGTAAATTTGAACATCAGAGGCGCAAAATATAAACGTCAATGAGATCTAAAATAATGATCGCCAACCAGAAAAGTTCTAATATTTTAACTTGCCCGCCAGGAATTTTTATCACCTGTGGCGCCCGGACTGGATATTTTGTGCTAGTATAAGAGACTTATAAGAGAAAAGGCTTAAATTTTTTTAAGCAATTTTGCAGGACTATTTTTCGAGTGGGCCTGGGGCTACAGCCCCATTAGTAATCCGCCCTTGCCCAAGCCCCACACGAACCCCCTCCCCTCAGAGAGGAAACCAGCTATTGCCCGCACCTGGCTATTACCAGTAGAGTTTCCCCCCTTGCCGGCCAACTTGGATGCTACACATGGGAATCAGCAACCCATATAACCAAGAGATAGGCGCACCTCCCACACAAACTGGGAGTCACCTTCAACAGCACCAGTCATCTTAATTCTGTTGGTTGTAGTACTTGTGAGTACGCTACTCCCCACTATTATAACTTTCTTTGACCTTCCTCTTTCACACCTCGGTGACCCTGAGTTTTTACTGTTCCTTAATCAGTATCAATATTCCTACAATGATGATGCTAGTGTCGTTCCCTTAGATGTACTGGACCGTATGTTACATCCCCTTCACCCGGGGTGTCGACGCATTACTCCCTCATATTGACCCTGATGCCTTTCTACAAAACTCACTGGGTTACACCAACCCCAGTTGTAACTATTACTTTCCTGACTCTCCCGAGTTTAGCTCCAGTCTCATGCTACCTCATTCCTTCTCCTTAATCAGCCATAACATCAGCAGTATCCCCCTTCACTTAGATACCTTTATAGAACGGTGTATATATTCTATTACCCACAAATTCGATGTACTTGGGTTCTGTGAGGCCAAACTCACTAACAGTATTGAACATTTGTATAACTTTCTTAATCGTTATAAACACTGCGTCAATACGTCACGACACAGTGGTGTCACACTATACGTTAATATTAAGTAAGAGATAATTTAAATGTTCAGCAGGAGTTTATGGGATGTTTTCACTGAATTAAGTAAGGACAAACGAAATATCCGAGTAGGAATAATCTACACAAGACCCACACTGATGAAAGGAACTTTTTTGATAAATTTTCAGAACTTATCTGTATCATAAGTTCAGAGAGGAAACGTTGCTAAATTACAGGAGATTTCATCCTTGATCTATTAAAATCACAGAGGGACACCTCAGTATTAGACCGTCTCGCTACTTGTCATTCTAAGCTCTTCTTCAACACAATAACCAAACCCACCAGAGTAACTGCCACCTCTGCCACTGTGATAGATCATATCTGGATTAACAACACTCCAAACAATCTTGCAAATGGAATTGTTTATAACAATATCTCAGATCACTTCCCAGTTTTTGCCAAGCATAAAACAGCAACAAGATCTGAAAGGTCTAGTAAAGTTTCAATAAAATATAGAGGCTACTGCGCCGACAAAATGCTCCTTTTGAAAACAGCCTAATGAATGCTATGTGGGATCTTGTCTATGCCTCCGACAACTCTAACGTGATCTGCTTTAACTTCTATTGCATCTTCAATGCTTGCTTTGATAAATGATTCCCCCTCAAGACTAAGTTAGTAAAAACTGCTTCTATCTCCAAGCCTTAAATTACAAGAGGCAACGATAAAAGAAAAACACAAACTCCAAAGGAAATTTGCAAAAAGACCCATAACTTTCGGTGATGCTTACCGAAGCATCAGAAATAGAGTAACTCAAGCAGTTAGAATTGCCAGACGTAACTATTATACAAATAAGATCCAGTCAGCATCAGGCAACAGTAAGAAAACCTGGTGTATCATCAATTCTATTCAGAACAGGAACACTCAACCTTCGGCCCCCCACTCAGCTTTTATGATAAATAATACAGTTGTAACGGAACCCTCCCTCAATACCAACCACTTCAATGACTATTTCATCAACGGTGGCAAAAATTTTGCAGAGACCATCCATAATAACCATGAGGGATCTAGAGCCAACCTGCAAAACAGATAGCAAAATGAGCTGTTCTTATCCCCTGTCACGGCAGATCAATTATTGACCACCATAAAAATGTCCAAAAATGCAGCATCAGGCGACGACAATATACTATTGAGCATCATTAAGAAAGTAGCCCACTTATTACTACCTGTTCTCTTACACATTTGTAACTCCTCCTTCACTAGTGGTGTCTTTCCGGACAAACTGAAAATTGCTAAAGTTCACCCAGCATATAAAAAATCTGGTGATAAAGGTCTTCTCAAGAATTACTGCCCAATACCAGTTCTCCCAGCCTTAAGTAAGACACTAGAGAAGCTAGCATGGGGTAAGACTAAATTCCTTCTGCAGTGCCAATAACATCCTTACAGACTCTCAGTTTGGATTTAGAGCTAGAAGGTCAACTGAGAGTGCTCTGCTATCCTTTACTAATGACATCTTAAACTCCTTTGATGACAGTCAGTTCACAGTCGATATATTCTGGACCTCTCTAAAGCCTTTGATACTGTCGACCATACCATCCCCCTGGCAAAGCTTGAACATTACGGCGTCCTTCAAGGCTCCAGTCTTGGTCCTGTGCTGTTCTTATTGTAAATAAACGATATAGTCCACTCCAGAACTCTCATCAAATACAATTTATTTGTAGATGATAGTAATTCCTATGCCAGCAACAAAGACCTCCATTCCTTGATGAGAACTATGAACACTGAATTTACTGAAGTCAAGACCTGGGTAGTCCGTAATAAACTGACCATAAACCTCGACAAAACCCACTAGACAATCTTTCACAGAAGGAAAAACTTATCCACAGATTTGAATCCTCTATACCATGGTAATACAGTCCTCAAACGTGAACAAAATACTAAATTCCTTGGGTTATTGTTGCTGAGAAACTTAGCTGGGAAAACCACATAGAAGTCATTCACAGTAAGGTCAATAAACAGTGCGGTATCCTGGTATCCTGTATCACACACGTCAGTCACTCACTCTTGCAGCAATAAAAGAAACCTATTACGATCTTGTCTACCGACACTTGATACACTGTCACACACCATGGGGGGCCTCTGGCTCTACAAAAACACATCCCCTGATTACTGCACAGAATAGAGATGTGCGGACAATGACCTATTTGAAAAACACTGATCACACTAACGAACAATTTGCTAAATTGAAAATGTTAATATTCGAGGATATTGACACCTACTGCTGTGCCCTATTTGTTTACAAATCTGTTAATCACATGATTGACACTACTTATTTCCAGTTCCGGAATAAAATATCATGGTGTGAAGGTGTGGAACAACTTAACCCCTCCCATCCGAGCAAAGATTACGTTCCCTTACTTTAAATCGTCTCTAAAAAAATATATATCATCTTCGTATTTTTGCAATACCTACTTTATATTCCTACACTTACTGTACCACCAAAACCGCTTTATCAGAAATTATCATGTAGATAGATAAAAATTACCATTGCAATAATTATATTTTCCGACAAGACAAATGTTGTACTGCTTCCCTCTCTTATTATATTAATGTATATGAACCCCACTGTAAAATATATATATAATTATAATATATATGTAAAAAATAAAAATAAATAAATAAACAACAAAGTGATAACCGTGGTAACATTCTGAGATGTTCTTATTACTACCATGTTACGTGTACTATTCCAGATGATACTAAATGTTACATAATACTTCCTTGAGATAAATGTACAGTATATGCCAGGTGCCTTCAAGAGAGCTCGGACACTCAACTGGCTCAGCCCTGTTAACATTGTCATTATTATCGACTCTGTATTTATGTTCTTCTTTCTAAATAAACTGTTTCAATATCAAAATATCAATATCAATACCACCACCACCGGCACCACCACTTGTCCATTCGCACTTCCTCCCAAATTCCTCCCCATCATTCATCCCATCACCACCTTCAAGATATTACATCACCCACATTAAGATATTTTTCCCATGCTTCCTCCTCCTCCTCCTTGCAAACAATTAATCGTCACTTCTTCAATTTGGGGGCAAAATCATAAGAAACTAGACAGATTTTCTCCCTGATGTTATGACCAGACATTAATTTTATTGTTACCATTTTAGTCTTTTGAAGGATATTTTTTGCTGTTATTTGTTGGCCAATATAGGTGAAAGTTACCTTGTTGTAGGTCCCAGGTAATGCTACAATTTTACAGTGGTTGAAGGTCATCTAAAGAGCACAATCTGGGGGCTTTTGGCTACTTATATCCGCAAGTAAGTCATGTTTGTTTATTTTTATTTATTTAAGTACAAATTTAAGTGTAGTGATTCCTTAACTTATATATTTATAATTGAATTGCGTTTACAATCTACCTCACCTCTCACTCTACCTTGTCTTCCTACTTACAGTCTACCTCACCTCTCACTCTACCTTGTCTTCCTACTTACAGTCTACCTCACCTCTCACTCTACCGGGTCATTCTCCTCACAGTCAACCCCACTTCTCACTTTATCTGGTTACTCGTTCCAGTCTACCTCACCACTCACTCTGGTCCATCACACAGTAGGGTGTGTCATAGGAGGGAAGATCAGCTAAAACTAATGTCCCATCACTTTTTTGGTAGATTTTAGTGTATATAAACAGAAAATAATTTCAGTTTCAATATTTTGCAACCTTTTGCTAGGTAAATTTTAGCGTGAAATTTATCGAAAATCTAACGTACACCTGCATTAGTGCATTACAATTAAATAGTGAACATTGCTTTCTGACTTCATTCTTTAACAACCCAACTAACAATATTTTTTTCTGTTTCAGATTCTGATGCATTTATAAGTTGATAATATTTGCGATGGCTGCTTGTGTCAGGACGAGGAACCAAAAATCCAGCCATCTCAGTCACTATCTTGGGTCTGGGAGAGAGCTCCTGAAGTCGGAGTTGCCTACATTGAGAGATGCTTTGAAATACGGTGTTTTAATCAGGCAAATCAGTGAAAAGAACCAAAGAACTTACACAAACAAAGACATTGCCAGTGATATGACCAAAGCTGTCTTGGCACAGTACACTCTGGCTAACGCTCAGTTCAAGCCTCCAGTCATAACAAGTCAGAAGAAGATTAGTGAAAGACTGCTAGCCAGTTGGGAAAAGGCAAGAGATATCTCTCTTGGGAGAGGAAAACTTGCAGTTAAGGACAGCTTTGCCAAGCAACTGGACCAGTTATTTGACATAATTACTTGCAAGTGCCCAATTGTTCTCTGTCCTGAGTTTGGATGCGATCGTGACTGTAAATCCGAGGCCTACATCTCCTGTATTTGCAAGCGTGAACTGAAGATTCCTGTGATCGAACTGGCATTTGTCAAAGCACAGAGAGAGAAGACTGGCAGTATAGGGGCTCTCATGATTTCTAGCCAAGATATTCCGGAGTCCAGGAGACAGGAGGCTGCCACAGAGAGACAGAAGAGGAGAAGAGTTGCCGAGGAAAAGAGACTTCAGAAGGCCCAGGGTGAGGTAAAAAAGGCCGATGATTGGAGTCAAGCTGATTCAGAGTTTAAACATTCCCCATGGCTGATCCGAGTGCTGACCAGGAGAATGGTGACTTTGTCCCTAACCCAGAAAATAATGATCCCAAACCTTCCAGGCATAAGATTCGAAATAGGAAAGATATCCCGAGCATAGCTCTGGCCAGCATGCGACACCACACTGGTGTCAGAGAAACTGCAGAGATAGCAACAGCTGCCTGGGTTGACGGTGGTTTGATAACACCTGATGATGTTCACCTGGTGATAGATCATAACAAAGTAAGGAGAGCTCAGGAGAAACTTGTCAGTAACCTAGAAGAGGAGTTTGATAAGGGGATAAGAGAAAATGGAATCAATTGTTTGTTCTTTGATGGGAGAAGGGATGACACTAAAGTGTTCATGAAAGTTGGAAATTCTGACAAGTTGTTCCCTGCCATGGTGAAGGAGGAACACTACTCCTGCTGCAGTGAACCAGGAGGGAAGTATTTGTGGCATTTCACTCCAGAGAAAGATGACATCAGGAAACCAGCTGAGATAGTGGCAGATAACATTGTGAACTGGCTCAGAGAGAGGAATGTAGACCAGACCCTGCAGGCCATTGGAGGGGACAGCACCAACACGAACACAGGGTGGCAAGGGGGGGTCATACAGTGGATAGAGCGGAAGATTGGGAGGAAGCTGGTCTGGATTGTTTGTGACCTCCACACCAACGAGTTGCCACTCAGACATCTGATCCAGGAGCTGGATGGCAAGACTCTTTCAAACAACAGATGGTCTGGTCCTCTTGGCAAGATGCTGGACTCTGCCACTGAGTTAGAAATAAATCCGAGCTTCGAAAATATCACAGTTGGCCCTCCAGTCGTTGACCTTGCACATACTGTCATTGACGGCCTGAGTACTGACCAGTACTATGGTTACACGATTTGCAGTGCCATCAAAACTGGGGTCATGCCTGATAGACTTGCTTACCTGCAGATAGGTCCAGTCTCACATTCTAGGTGGCTCACAACGGCTCTCAGGTTCTGCAGAATTTGGGTCGCTCATCATAAACTGAAAGGGAACCAGCTTCACAACATGAGACTTATTGTCCAATTCATCGTGAGTGTCTACTTGCCAAATTGGTTCAACACCAAGGTCAAGTCATCGTTCTCCGAAGGTCCGAGGCATGTTCTCTTCCAGCTTGAGCTCCTGAGGAGTCAGCCAAGGAAGGTTGTTCAGATTGTGGAGCAGACTGTGAGGAGATCTTCCTGGTATGCTCATCCCGAGGCAGTTCTGCAGACAATGCTCTGCAGTAAGGATGAGGAGGAGAGAAGAGTGGCAGTCAAAAAGATCTTGGATATGAGACTTATGAGAGGATCTGGGCATGACGAATCAGTTGGTGACGATTCCTTCAGGGTCAGGAAGACTCCTGAAGTCAATCTAGGTGCCAAGACCCTCACTGATCTCATAGATCTGGATAACATCCAGGCTGGCAGTGAGCCCCCTCTTACCTGCAGCCTCACCAATGTTCAAGTCAGAGCTTTCCTGGACAACCCCATCCATGTCCCTGCCTGGCCCTCGCACACCCTGAGTATAGAGCGTTGTGTACAGCAAGTGAGCGAGGCCAGCAGTCACGTGTACAGCCAGGAGAGGAGGGAAGGCTACATCCGAGCTCAGGTGGTCAGCAGGGAGGTGATGAGTAGAAACAGAAGCAAAAAAGACATGTTCTCTATGGTGTGCAGCAACACCGGGTCGTAGTAGTAAAACCGGTTTTTGTATTTGATGATTTTGTTTTCTAAAGGAATATTAAATTTAATAAATGTGTCAAGATCATTCGTTTCACTATTCTGGATCATTTTCATCCTAATAAATAAACCTGATACATTTACTTTACTTTAAATAAGCTATTTAGTGGTGTTGGTAAAAGGGTGGGAATACTGAATTTTCATAAGATTTCAAGTTAAAATTTACCTAGCAAAAAATGAAAACTTTTCAAATCTGAAGATATCACATGATTCTGCACATAGAACTACATCATTAATACCATGGGCCGATTTTTCAAACTCAAAAAAAAAAATCGCCTCCGTATGACACACCCTAATCACACAGTCAACGCCGAGAGAGTAAAAAATATAAAACAACTATATATTTCTTTAACTCAACACCAACACATTTTACAGCACTCACCAAGCAGCGTCACATTGGCCAAACGCTGTGTAGTGCCTCTCAAGATTCGATGACCTGCAGTGACCCAGCATGACGTTACCTCGCTTCACACGACCTTTACTCACTCGTAAGTCAAAATAAACAGATGTCTGTACCAGAATGTAGACTATCAAGATGGATGTGTAGACCGGAGTTATTGTATAAGTTACCTCATTAGCTTTCACACCAACACGAGAGAAACTAAGACGAATTGTTCCTGAAGTATTCTTTTAAACATACAAAGCGTAAATTTATATATCATTCTGGATATAAATAAAATAGAGGAACTGTTTCTGTAGGCGGATTCATGCGTCTGGCACCTCGGTGGACAGGGTAAACACACTCGTCCCAACCAATCAAGTTTGGTGGTGGTGTGTGTGCGTGTGTGTGTGTGTGTTGACAATCATTCCTGTACCACAACGTATAAAGCCCAACAAAGCCAGAGTATTACCTAAGTTAGTTCCATCAGTAAATTCAATTCAGATGTTGTTTGTCCCTGAGAGACTGGAAGGAGCACACTGGTGGAAACAGATGCTCGCGGTATTGTATAACTGTATTGTCAGACCTTGGCATATACAGTACACTCATACTGTGAAGTCTGGCTATATCATGCTATTTGATACACTCATACTGTGAAATCTGGCTGTATCATGCTATTTTATACACTCATACTGTGAAGTGTGTCTAATATATCAGGCTCCTCACTGTCACTTCAGATAATTAAGCTTGGCCATGATGTCTCTTTACTTCTCCTGAGATCACACTCACTCGTTTTTCTTTTGTTCTGTTGGTAAAGATTATGCCGAGTAGAGGAGAGCATCTCAGAACATCTCAGCTACGCTACGCCAACACAGCAGAAAATGAAGCTGAAACATTCAGTACACAACAACTTGACGATTTTCACAAATACGTTAATATTGAAATACGACGAGGATACCAAAATATAAAAAAATTATGTAAATGAAAGGAAGGCCCACCTTAACTCTCATAATAATAGCATTAGCCGAGACGTGCCGCTGATACACCAGACCTCCTGCCTTGTTCCCTCCTCCGACATTTCATGAATATCTTATTCTGCCGCTGATGATATGACTAATTAGGAATTACAAGGATGACATAATATTCCCGCACACACACACAGATAATTATTGTTACCTTTCAGCATGGGAGATTCTTAACGTTGTATTGAGCTGTAATTAAATAAACGCAAATTATATATTTTTTATAATAAATATTATATAAACAATGCAGACTAAAGCTTGTCTTACTGACGCTCAGGTTCCTGAATATTTTACAAGGAGGCAACAAACCAACACCATCAACGCCTCACACTATTGTGGTTCACATATTTCTGTCCAGCTGTGAGAGTAAACACCTGCAAGATAAAGTTTTACTGCCTCTTGTGGCCATATGTCCAGCGTAGAGTAAGAGTCCGTCCTCTTGTGGCCATGTGTCCAGCATAGAGTAAGAGCCCTTCCTCTTGTGGCCATGTCTCCAGCGTAGAGTGAGAGACCATCCTCTTGTGGCCATGTGTCCAGCGGAGAGAGAGAGACCGACCTCTTGTGGCCATGTGGCCAGTGTAGAGTGAGAGACCATCCTCTTGTGGCCATGTGTCCAGCGTAGAGAGAGAGACCGACCTCTTGTGGCCATGTGGCCAGTGTAGAGTGAGACCGACCTCTTGTGGCCATGTATCCAGCGTAGAGTGAGAGACCGCCCTCTTGTGGCCATGTATCCGACGTAGAGTGAGAGACCATCCTCCTGTGGCCATGTGGCCAGCGTAGTGACAGACCGTCCTCCTGTGGCAATGTGGCCAGCGTAGTGAGAGGTCGCCCTCTTGTGGCCATTTGTCTAGCGTAGAATGAAAAGCCGTCCTCTTGTGGCCATGCATCCAGCGTAGAATAAGAGTCCGTCCTCTTGTGGCCATGTGTCCATCGTAGATTGAGAGATCGCCTTCCTGTGGCCATGTGTCCAGCGTAGATTGAGATAAAACTTCCTTTTATGGCCGTGTGTCCAGCGTTGATTAAAAGACCGACCTCTTGTAGCCATGTGTTCAGCGTAGATTGAGAGATCGCCTTCCTGTGGCCATGCGTCCAGCGTAGAGTGAGAGACGAGATACGAGGAAGGGAAAGTGTTTGTTGAACACCGTCCTCACAGTTTCTCCCCAGCACAGGCTCATTAAACACCAAATATGTGGAAGCGGATGGTTCAGTGAAACATTAATTTATTATCAGTTTACTAAGGTATTTATTCTTTAATAAGAGTGTTTATCTGCTGTAGTGTGAGGCCAACAGCACCTCTTGACAGTGACGGCTGTAAATAGGTTCCTTGAATGGCCTTTTTTTCTTAACATAGTCACGTCAAAGGACACACAGCAATATTTTATGATCACGTCAAAGTTATCAGTATAAATGTCTAAAAGTTGCCGGTAAAAAGTAAATTTTTTCAGCGTCGGGGTAAAATTCGTAATTTGTAGTTGATTGGTCGACGTCAACTTCATCAAGAGCTCATTTGTGCCCAAACCTGCTGCAATTCGCATACGCTGCCGTACACATCTCCTGTCACCCAAACCTGCGAAAAAAACACATGCGAACACACATGTATGCGAACGTAAGCACATAAGAGTAGAGGAAACTGCAGCGGGCCTATTGGTCCACACTAGGCAGCCCCATAAAGAGTTTTATTTGCAGTCCTCGACACGTGACGGTAACTGAGCTTGAGGTTCAATTAGTGTGATTATACTTGTTACAGTGAGCAGGATGGATATTATCATATTATCATATATATATTTTTTTACATTTACTGTATGTACACTACAGTATATATATTTCACCAAGACAATTAGGAAAGTAGGACACGAATTTTAAAGCAAAATTTCATCCTGACAGGCAACTGTCGAGGATAAAACGGCAAATTTTTTATCCAAGTGACCCAAAGTGAAGGTGAGAGGTGTGAGAGAGAGAAAAAAACTCACTGATGTTCTCTCTGTGTAGCTTCAGTTGTCTTTGTTAAAAAACAAAAAAACAAACAAAAACTCAGTTTGTTTTTATTCTCTACGTGAGTCATGTGTCATTTATTCCTCTCTCTGTATACGAAGGTAATCAGATATTTAGGGACATTTAGTGACTAAGATTAAATGTTAAACTTGAAATTTAGTGATTTACAAAAGCAGTAATTTTCTCGTTTTTTTTCAGGTCATCTGATTTTGAAGTTTACACATATTTTTTTCCCACTTCTCGATTAACTCGACCATGTCACAAAAACTAAAACTGAAAATTTCCTTCATGTCAGTAATATATTTGCGACCTGATATAAAAACAAGTGGGGTTGTATACACTACGATCCGGGTGACTGATAAGTCGATGAGTCTGGACCTTCAGCAGGTCATCATATACAGAGCGTAAGATTAAATAAATATATTCATAAATCGTTCAAAAGTATGGACAGCTGGTCTAAATAAGATTTTTAGTAAATCGAAATTTTACCACCAACCTCCACAAACTACCTGATGAGATACTGCCGCACGCACGCACGCACACAAACAGTCACGCCCCCACAAACACACAGCCGTCTGCTCGCCCACACGCTGACCAATAAAAAAGTTTGCAACGAAGACACCAGGAAAGACGCATTAAAACTTTTTCCTGCTGGTCCATTCCTCACAGCTCTCTCTCCCTCCTGTCTGCCTATCTATCTCTGTCTTTCCCCTTTCCGCTTCTCTGTCTGTCTATCTGTCTGTCTGTCTGTCTGTCTGTCTGTCTGTCTGTCTGTCTGTCTGTCTCTATCTGTCTGTCTGTCTGATATCACGAACCCTCAGGTTATATTCACCGTTTCTCCACCCCCCACCCACACACTTTGTATCTATATTGAGGTTAAACTTTATATTACCTCCTGAGGACTGAAGACACATTATAGGAGACCATGAGAGGCGCAGTACCTAACAGTAAAAATTTTCTTGTCCGAATTTCGGATTTTTTTAAATGCCGCTTATTGCACTTTATCGAATAATGGCTTGAAATAAAGTCTGAAAGAAAACGTATAAAACAGAAGATTCTTTTTATTTTCTCTCAATATAACAGCGATCATAATTGTTTTATCATAACTTCAATATATTCCTAATAGACGATGGAAGCAGCTTCACCAACACCACGGCTGGCAGGAACTTCACTACTGGCAGTAGCTTCTCCACCATTACCATCATTACCACCACCGCTGGTAGTATCTTCATCACCGATAGCAGTAACTTCACCGTTACCACCACTGCTGGCAATAACTTCACCATTGCCACCATCATTGGCAGTAACTTCACCACCACAGATTGCAGTAGCTTCACCATTTCCACCACCGCTGGCAATAACTTTACCATTACCACCCTCACTGGTAGTTACTTCACCACCACCACCACCACCACCACCACCACGGCTGGAAGTAACTTCACCACTACTGACAGTAGCTTCTCCACCATTACCATCACTACCACCACCGCTGGTAGTAACTTCACCACCACCACCGCTGGCAGTAACTTCACCATCACCACTGGTAGTAACTTCACCACCGCCACCACTGCTGGCAGCTACTCCACTACCGCCACCACTGCTGGCAATAACTTAACCACCACCACTGCTGGTAGTAACTTCACCACCGCCACCACTGCTGGCAGCTACTTCACCACCACCACCGCTGGCAGTAACTTCACCATCACCGCTGGTAGTAACTTCACCACCACTACCGCTGGCAGTAACTTCACCATCACCGCTGGTAGTAACTTCACCACCACTACTGGTAATAACTTCACCATTGCCACCATCATTGGCAGTAACTTCACCACCACAGATTACAGTAACCTCAACCAGCGCCGCTAGCAGTAACTTCACCACCACCACCACTGCTAGCAGTAACTTCACCACCAACCACCACAGCTCGCAGTGACTTGACCACGAGCACCACCACCACCGCTGGCAGTTACTTCACCACCACCACCACCACTGGTAGTAACTTCACCACCACTGCTGGCACTAATTTCACCACCAACACCGCTGGCACTAACTTCACCACCATCAATACCACTGGCATTAACTTCACCACTACCATTATTGTTGGCACTAACTTCACCAATACCATAACCACGGGCACTAACTTCACCACTAACACCACCGCTGGCAGTAACTTTACCACCACCACCGCTAGCATTAACTTCACCGCCACCACCACTGGTACTAACTTCACCACTACCACCACCGTTGGCACTAATTTCACCACTACCACCACCACTGGCAGCAACTTCACCACCACCACTGGCACTAACTTCACCACTACCACCAATGTTGACAGAAACTTAAATCACTCCCACCACCACAGCTGGCAGTAACTTCACCACCACCCTACCACCACCGCTGGCACTAACTTCATCACTACCACCACTGGCAGTAACTTCACTACCACCATCGCTGACAGTAACTTCACCACCACCACCGCCGCTGGCAGTAACATCATCATCCCCACCACCACCACCACCACCACCACCGCTGGCAGTAACTTCAACACCATTGCCATAATGAAATTAATCGTGAAGATAAATGGCTTCACTGCATCTTCAAGAGGGTAATCATTGGTTTAATTAAAGGGAGGGAAGGTGGAGGCGGCGAGGCATGACACAGGAGGAATAACATGTCCTTCATCACAGTCAATAAGTCTCTGGTGATCGTGAAGTTGTGTACAGCACACTTGGTGAAGAGAAGTTGGCCACTGAGAATACACTTGCCTACTCCGTTTCTCCCTATGATTCCCTGCCATACGTCAGCATCTCTGCTAACTCTGGCATTGAAGTCACCTTGGAGCACAACCTTATCTTCTCTAGGGATAGAGGTTAGCACTCTGTCAAGGTCAACATAAAACGCCTCCTTGATGTCATCCTCTGCATCCAATGTTGGGGCGTATGCAATGATGAAGGCGGCATGACGTGAGTGATTCGGTGGGACTCTGAGCGTCATGAGGCGCTCGTTGATCCCATCAGGCATTTCAGTTAGTCAATGTAGAATGGTATGACGAATGGCAAAGCAAACTCCGCAAATGCAGTTTCTCTCCACAGCAGGTTTACCGTTCCAGAAGACGGCAAAGCCAGACCCCTGTTCTGTGAGTCGATCCTCGCCTGGGAGCCGGGACTCACTAATGGCTGCTATGTCGATGTTATAGGGAGAAGCCATCTTATCTATGTAGCCAATGTACAGAGTTGTGACTAGAGACTCCTGGCAGTCATCTCTGCCTGTCCCCGTCGCCAGGCGTCCGTCGCCATAGGACTTTTGGGTGGATAGGGGTTTTGATGATGATGAGAAGTATGATGAGCTGGATGATGGCTGCGTGTGAGTTGATTTATGTGGTGAGGAAGGAGTGCAGGCTGTAACCACACATTTGGCGCTCCCTTTTCCTGATCCAGTGGTGCAAGTGTTGCAACGACTGGGGAATGGGAGACTTGCAATGGACTGCCGATAGCCCAGTTTGTTGGGTTTCGCCTTAGTAGTCTGTCCATCATGCATGGCCTTTATCCGCCGGTGTAGTCTTTGGGTCACCTCTTCCGCCGTTGGGGTCTTATTGGAACTCTGTAAGCACATGTCTGCTTGATGATGGGCTCCACCGTAGATTTTTCGTTCGGGGTTTACCCCTTTTACCCCTGCACCAGGGAAGTGGTTGGTAAGCATCAGGATGTGTCCACATGTCAGTGGGCCTATGCGCTATCCCTTCTGGGGCCCACTGCTGCTCTGAGATCCCCTACTGTCTAGTCTGGCCCACGAGGCACTCAGTTACCGTATGTTGCTACGGGGAGGCACAGCAGGAGTCTTGATGGGAAGACTTACGCAAGGGTGCTTCCCCGTTCACCACGAGGGCTAACCAGCGGCGGTAGCTGAATGCGAGAGGAAGCAAGCAGTGCTTGCACCTTAACACTAACATGCTGCCACACTAAACGCATTACACCATCCTGTGTGTGCGCGCGCGCACACACACACACACACATCACCACACGCACACACACACACACACACACACACACACACACACACACACACACACACACACACACACACACGTGCGCGCACACACACATACAGTATCCAGTCATAAAGTTTATACCACTGTATTACTATTACAGGTCCCGGAGTTGTAGCAAAATTAGGAAAGGCTAACGTAACATATTATCATAGACATATTTCACAACAAACCGTGCCAGCCATCAGGTTTAAATGAGGCAGAATATTTACCTCTCAGCATAACGGAGCAAAAAGAAAAGAAAATATCACAATTTTTTTATAGAAATGTAATTGGACTACCAATAACCCGAACCTGAATCCTGTGGAGTCTTGCTGGAGCTCGTGTATAGCACCAGTGTGACAACCAAACTCATGATGGTAACTCTGTTCAGGGCTCGTTATAGAAGGATTAAGAACCACTGCCTCAAATAGGAATATACCAGCCAGTATCTGGTGGTGTTACGTCCGAGACCAGATACCGGTGCCCACAATAAAAGTGAATAAACCAGAGTACCACTTTAGGGAAATTAAATAGATTTTGTTCAATATTTTATCTTCTGTAATTGTGTGTTTTTTATTGGCAGCTGAAAATATTTCTATATGGAAATTAAATTCATTGTAACTCTCATAAGCATCATAATTTTAACCTGGTATTTGCTACGCAGCACTTCAAAGAGTTAGTCTATACACCAAAATAGTCAAGGAACGGAACGGAACGGAACCAATACGTACCGGGTAAGTAACGGTGACGGACCATTTAATGTGAACAGTTCCATTTGATTACAATGAAGAAATTTTGATGGAACAGTGACGATCCGTGACGGAACGGGGAAGTGATGAATAGTGTTAATCAGCTTTAAAATGTAAAGCTGTCAATGGGTAGGGCAGGATCCTCCCGGGCTCTATAGCTGTATACTGATTGTGACACTTGAGACAACTGTAACAGCATCTAGATTATTTTTTTTGTTTTGTGTGTGTGTGTGTGTGTGTGTGTGTGTGTGGATACTGGCACAAATGAGCGTCCTAAAAGAAGAACTGCCCTTGTGGCAAAAGAACTGGCTAGGTATAACATCGACACAGCAGCCATCAGTGAGTCCCGGCTCACAGATGGGGGCCAGCTCACAGAACAGAGGTCTGGCTATGCCTTCTTCTGGAAGAGGAAGCCTGCTGCAGAAAGAAACCGCATTTATGGAGTTGGCTTTGCCATCCGCCAACGGATCCTACACAGGATAACTGAAATGCCTATTGGGATCATCGAGCGCCTCATGACGCTTCGAGTCCCACTGAATCACTCACGTCATGCCTTTTTCATCAGTGCATACCCCCCAACATTGGATCCAGAGGATGACATCAAGGAGGCCATTTTCGCAGACCTTGACAGGGTACCAACCTCTATCCCCAGAGAAGATAAGGTTGTGCTCCTTGGTGACTTCAATGGCAGAGTTGGCAGAGAACCATAAGTAGAAATGGACTTGGAAAGTGTAATGCCAACGGCCTACTCCTCCTCCTCAGCAAGTATGCTGCGCACACCCTCACTATCACCAATACCTTGTTTCGGCAGGTCGTCAAGCTTAAGGGTTCGTGGCAACACCCTCGATCCATACACTGGCATCTCATTGACTACATCATTGTCAGAAAAAAAGATCGCCAAGATGTCCTCATCACCAGTGCCATGCGTGGCTCAGACCACTGTGACACTGAAGCCTTTGGCTGACTCCGAAACCGTGTCTTCAGCTGTAGGGAGCTGAAATTATCTACAAAGCTGCACGTATATCGAGCAGTGGTCCTCCCCACCCTGCTATATAGCAGTGAGACATGGGTCACATTCAGGAAGCACCACAAGGCACTTGAAAACTTTCACCAACGTAGTCTACATTTCATCCTGCGAGTTTGATGGGAAGACAAGAGAACAAATGCCAGTATTCTTGCTGACACCAACTATAGGAGCGTCGAGGCTACCATTATCCATGAACAGCTACGCTGGACTGGCCATTGTTAAAATAATAAACAACTCCTGATTTATGGACTGTACAGCCCTGTAAATGTATTCAACGCATATCACTATGTCTAAATCAAATGTAAGTTTGTATATTTTCAGCCACCGGCTGCAACTCTATTAATAAACCGTTTAATATTATTATTATTATTATTATTATTATTATTATTATTATTATTATTATTATTATTATTATTATGTTACCCGAATGGACGACAGTAGACTGCCAAAGCATCAACTTTACAGTCACCTACCGAATATTAAACGTAACGCTGGCGGGCAACTGAAAAGGTATAAGGATAGTCTTAAGACAAACCTAAAAAAGTGCCAAATCGACCCCCTCACCAGGGAGTTGATTACTCCACTTCGTAACGCTTGGAGGAGCACCACACGAGAAGGAGTCAATACTAACGAGTTAGCCCAACTGTAAACCGAGGCAAACAAGAGCCAACGCCGGAAAGACGCTGCCACCACAACTCCTGCACTAGATACTCGATTCCAAGTGACAGCAAAGTAGTAGCAGTAGTAGCAGTAGTTGAAGAAGTTATCAGTGTCAATTTCATTCCTAAATTAGTGAAACACCCTGACTTAACCCCAGCAGAAAGAGCACTTCTTGCACTTCCACCAAGACTGGGAGGGATGGAACTAACCAATCCAGAGGAGATTGCTGCCACCGAACATCAAAATTCACTTAAGCTCACGGCAGCCCTCACGGACCACATAATAGCCCAGAATGCAACAGGGGAGGTGGATACCAGTGAAGTAAATAAGATTCGTAGGTCCATTACGACAGATCGACAGCACTGCCAAAATGATAAGTTGCAGCAACTGTTGCTGCAATAACCAGAAAATTTGAAAATAAAGTAGCTATGGCGCAGGAGGTGGGCGCCTCGAACTGGTTAACTACATTACCGATAAGGGCAAATGGTTTCAGTCTTAATAAACAAGAATTTACAGATGCCATTGCTCTAAGGTACGGTCGGCCAGTAGAAGGTTTGCCCTCCCAATGCGTGTGTGGCTCTTCCTATGATGGCGATCACGCCATGGTGTGCAAGAAAGGGGGCTTCATATGCATGAGGCATGACGAGGTAAGGGACCTCACCGCAAATATGTTTAAGGAAATCTGCCGGGATGTCATGGTAGAACCGACCCTCCTTCCATTGGATGGTGAGATCTTCCAACACAGGACTTCAAATACATCTAACGAAGCCCGTGTGGACGTCAGTGCTCGAGGATTCTGGACGCGGGGACAGCAAGCTTTCTTCGACATCAGGATTTTTGATCCCATGGCCGCATGTCACCGTAACCTAGCTCTCGATGCTGCACATAGGAGGAACGAGAACGACAAGATAAGGGCATATGGGGAGAGAATTCAAAACGATGACCAAGGCAGCTTCACTCCTCTAGTGTTCACAACCTCTGGTGTGATGGGACCAAGTGCAAGATGTTTCTATGCCAGACTCGCGAAGGTGATCTCCGAACAGAAGCAGCAGCCCAGAAGTTATGTTACAGCCTGGATGAGATGTCCACTGTCCTTCTCTCCCCTTCGGTCGGCTTTGCTCTGCCTCAGGGGAACGAGAGCTTCGGCCCCAATGCCGACAGCAGCTGCAGATATTGACTATGAGGCTACAGTCACTGAATGCCACATAGATCTGTGGCTCAACTAATTCAACACAGATAGGATAGCTACTTATGTAATAGGATATTTAATATTAAGGTAATAAAATGGCGGCGAAGGTGTGGCTATTGAGGGAGGCTGGAGGCCACGATCTCGAAAAAAAAAGTAGTAGTAGAACACAACAGGGGAGGTGGATACCAGTGAAGTAAACAAGATTCGGAGGTCCATTACGAGACAGAACGACAGCACGGCCAAAGTGATCAGTTGCATCAACTGTTGCTGCAAGTAACAGAGAATTTGAAAAAAAAAGTAGCTATAGAGCAGGAGGTGGGCGCCTCGAACTGGTTAACTACGTCACTGATAAGGGCAATTGGTTTCAGTCTCAATAAACAAGAATTTACAGATGCCAATGCTCTAAGGTACGGAAGGCCAGTAGCAGGTTTTCTCTCCCAATACGTGTGTGGCTCTTCCTATGACGTCGATCACGCCATGGCATGCAAGAAATGGGGCTTCATATGCACAAGGCATGACGAAGTAAGGGATCTCTCAGCAAATTTGTTGAAGGAAATCTGCCATGATGTCATGGTAGAATCGACCCTCTTTCCATTGGACGGTGAGAACTTCCAACATAGGACTTCAAACACATCCAACGAAGCCCGTGTTGAAGGTCAGTGCTCGAGGATTCTGGACGCGGGGACAGCGAGCCTTCTTCGACATCAGAATTTTTGATCCCATGGCCGCATGTCGCCGTAACTTAGCTCTCGATGCTGCACACAGGAGGAACGAGAACAACAAGATAAGGGCATATGGGGAGAGAATTCAGAACGTTGATCAAGGCAGCTTCACTCCTCTAGTGTTCACAACCTCTGGTGGGATGGGACCAAGTGCAAGATGCTTCTACGCCAGACTCGTGTAGGTGGTATCCGAACAGAAGCAGCAGCCCAGAAGTTATGTTACAGCCTGGATGAGATGTCGACTGTCCTCTCTCCTTCAGTCGGCTTTGCTCTGCCTCAGGGGAAGGAGAGCTTCGGCCCCAAAGCCGACAACAGTTGCAGATATTGACTATGAGGCTACAGTCACTGAATGCCGCATAGATCTGCGGCTCAACTAACTCAACACAGCTAGGATAGCTACTTATGTATTAGGATATTTAATATTAAGGTAATAAAAGGGTGGCGAAGGAATGGCTATTGGGGGAGGCTGGAGGCCATGTGAAAAAATGAAAAAGAGAAAAAAGTAGTAGTAGTAGTAGTAGTAGTGGTATGGACGGGCAATGGAGGTGTTCGGTGGAAGTGAGGTCAAAATAACAAAGGATGGCCAATGACACCTAGGCGCAGTAATTGGCACGACGGACTTCAAAACCGAGTACGTAACGGGAAAGGTGAATGAGTGGGTTAGGGAAATCCAAGCGCTGTTTCAGATTGCTAACACAGCCACATGCGGCTTTTGCGGCATTCACCCATGGAGTCAAGCATCATTGGAACTACCTGATGTGCACTATCCCTGATATCGGACCCCTCCTCCACCCTCTGGAAGAAGCTGTCAGCGTCAATTTCATTCCCAAATTAGTGAAACACCCTCACTTAACCCTAGCAGAAAGATCACTCCTTGCACTAACACCGAGACTGGGAGGAATGGGACTGACCAATCCAGAGGAGATTGCTGCCACCGAACATCAAAACTCAGTTAAGCTCACGGCAGCCCTCACGGACCACATAATAGCTCAGAATGCAACAGGGGAGGTGGATACCAGTGAAGTAGACAAGATTCGAAGGTCCATTACGACAGAACGACAGCACGGCCAAAGAGATAAGTTGCAGCAACTGTTGCTGCAAGTACCAGAGAATTTGAAGAAAAAAGTAGCTATAGCGCAGGAGGTGGGCGCCTCGAACTGGTTAACTACATTACCGATAAGGGCAAATGGTTTCAGTCTCAATAAACAAGAATTTTCAGATGCCAATGCTGTAAGGTAAGGTAGGCCAGTAGAAGGTTTGCCCTCCAAATGCGTGTGTGGCTCTTCCTATGACGTCGATCACGCCATGGTGTGCAAGAAATGGGGCTTCATATGCATGAGGCATGACAAAGTAAGGGATCTCACAGCAAATATATTGAAGGAAATCTGCCATGATGTCATGGGAGAACCGACTCTCCTTCCATTGGACGGTGAGATCTTCCAACATTGGATTTGAAACACATGCAACGAATCCCGTGTTGACGTTAGTGCTCGTGGATTCTAGACGGGGGGAAAGGGAGCCTTCTTCGACATCAGGATTTTTGATCTCATGGCCACATGTCACTGAACTTAGCTCTCGATGCTGCACACAGGAGGAACAAGAACGACAAGATAGGGGCATACAGGAGAGAATTGAGAACGTTGATCAAGGCAGCTTCACTCCTCTAGAGTTCACAACCTCTGGTGGGATGGGACCAAGTGCAAGATGTTTCTATGTAAGACTCGCGGAGGTGATCTCCGAACAGAAACAGCAGCCCAGAAGTTTTGTTACAGCCTGGATGAGATGTCGACTGTCCTTCTCTCTCCTTCGGTCGGCTTTGCTCTGCCTCAGGGGAACGAGAGCTTCGGCCCCAAAGTCGACAACGGCTGCAGATATCGACTATGAGGCTACAGTCACTGAATGCAGCATAGATCTGCGGTTCAACTAATTCACCACAGCTAGGATAGCTACTTATGTATTCGGATATTTAACATTAAGGTAATAAAATAGCGGCGAATGTGTGGCTATTGGGGGAGGCTGGAGGCCACGTTTAAAAAAAAGAAAAAAAATGTGTGTGTGTGTGTTGAATTATCTGTAAATACATTAAACTTTACGTGCACGTGAATGAATGTTAACTGCGTGTGTTACTAAGATAATTAAGGCATGAGGAATTTCTTTACACAACAAAAACGTATTTGGTGTAAAAGTTTACCTTAACTTCCTTGTGTAATACAAAAATAATAAACGTTTTCATATCAAATATTTTCAGGCGTTGGGTAGTAGAATAATGACGGTGTAACACTTAACTACCGTCTATATATGCTCACCTATTACACATTGTATACCTAATATTCCTCTGCCACCTGTGATGGTCTTCTCGCTGACCACCTGAACACTTGTCTTCCTCTTCCTTATTCTATTGTCTATTTTTTCCTTTACTTGCATTTTCCTAAGTTAATTTCCTCATACTTTCCGCCCTGAGAACAAACTTGTTTTCGTTTAACATTTGCATTTCGATGATCAACATCAAATGTTCCCACAACATCAACGTGGTGTAATGTTATATTCTAATTTCGCGCTGATTTATAAATGCCTAGTAACATTCTTCTTTCTTCAGATAAATATTTTGATGTTGGGAAATAAACATACCAAAAGAATAATGGAAAACACCGGCTTTTTTATCCCCCCTTCCCTGAAATATTTGACTTACCACATGTGATCATTCATTTTTTTTTATGAACCCACAAACCTACAACGTGTCTGATATGTTTTCCTCGGTAGTTGGAAAAATTAATCCACTCAATTTTCAACTGTATGTTAAACTCATCCTCGTGTTGATTTGAAATCATTGGGAAGAATAAGCAACAGCTACTGAATACTGTATCTTGGCAGAGAAAGGTCAGGTCGCTCCTTGACTTGGCTTGATTGGTACCGTTGTTTCCAATTAATAGCGAGTAGAACCGAGACTTCATGACCCTGCGAGCTGATCCTTGGCGAGTTTTGTGTTGGTGTGCACTAGATCATGTATATACAGTTTAAAAACGAGCCATTAACTATTAATTACTGAAATCAACATGAATTACGGGTTACAAATTCTATACCATTGTACAGCGGCGGAGACTAACACAATATCAATATTCAATCATCGCACATTTTGTATCACAACACGAAAATTAATGCCAGTTATAGAGAGGAAAAGATAAACTGTTTATATACCGGATTCCTCTGCTATACATCCTGACCTACACTTACTCCTATACATTATACATTACATTAATTACACTATATTGACTTAAAAAATTGCTACCTTTCATATTGCTCAGAAATGGTTTCTTTGGCAGTAGTGATATATCTTAGCTACTGTTTCTAATGTGTTTATCATTGTTGCTGTCACTAATATTGTGCTATTTGTTGGTAAGTTCTGGTTAACACTTGTGTTGGGTCGACTGAGGCCACTCTCGGCACCTCACGAGGCAGGAGGACGCTGTCTGTGCCTCACTTGATCATCCGTTCGGTCACACAAGTTTGTGGTGAAATTGATTGAAGTGTGAAATTAATTTGCCAGTTCACTGAGGACGTAAGGACACCAGATGAGACGAGGGAGGCCCTAGGAGCAAGGACGAGAAGGTGGGAGTGAAGATATACCGTACCTACAGTATGTTGAGTGACATCTCCACTTGTGTCGTCTCTCTTGTTTACACCCACGTCTCCGGCCATACATTGGCGAACCCTTTACTTAATCACGTTATTAAAGTTATAATCATTGCTGCCTTAAAATGAGAGGCAAATAAAGGTTATATGAACCAATTTGCTCAGTGACAGTAATGGTTATATACAGTAAATGTGGGCTGCATACAATATGTTTATACTGCATAATTACTACACCCACGGTAATTAAACTATGAGCAAGTGTCTTGTAAATCTTTCTAATACTGATGAAAGTGATGTATGACGCGTAACCCCATTGTCTTTCAAATTACCTCTGCGCACCACTGCCCAGCAGGGTCATCAGTTTATCCGCCGAGTTAACTTCAGTCATGCAAGGTCTCTCAGACACACTACATGTTCACGAAGCTTGCTATAACTAGCTTCAATTATACTAACACTCATGGCTCTTAGTATTAGCTCCGGTGATGTCATATGTCAGTTGCGGATAGACTATTTTCTTAATAAAAGGAGAAAAGACAATTTGGGTTTGGAAAATTAGCCCAAAAGCATTTCTTGTTGTTACTTCTCAATTTCCAACAGTGCTGTAACTCCAGGACCATTCATCAGTTTATTACAACACGTAAAGAGGTAACATGGAGAAAATGATGTCTGCTTACACTGAATAAAGTACCGTAAATATGTAAAAGATAAAGTTTGTACAATGTTGCTTTTTATATGAAGAAAATGTCAGAGTCATGACCTCTACATAAAACTATCACTGTTAAGTGTCATATGGGGGTGGAATATGTTGGCTGCAAGATGATATATATATATATATATATATATATATATATATATATATATATATATATATATATATATATATATATATATATATATATTAATTTACTAATGGGTAGCCTACAGATTTAATTACATTTTCTCACGTTCCAAGTTATAAGGGAAGCGGGGTGCATGTCCCTCACTGACCCCCCTCCTACCCCGAAACCAATACTGCCAGTTGAAAAAATACGCGGTAAACAAGAACCGTCCATGGAGGGTTAGTGGTGTGACGGTGCGCAGCAGTGGCACGAGCGGCCGAAAACCAGCGCTCCGTCGAAACCACTTCCTCATTAATTGAAAGTGTTTGACTACAAAATCTAAAAATCTCCGTGTGGATCGTTGCTGGCTTAAGTTCTAGTTATATGTGCAAAAAAAGATAATCTGGCTCCCCTATAGTGACAACAAAGAAATGACGGTTAAGAAATAAGCTTCAAGGGAAAGATAATTTGCAACAGGGAAGGAAAACTATATCTGTATAAAATCTCACATGGAGGAAAACGACCACAGGCAACATACATCATCAAGTCTTTATTATTATTATTTTTAGTTTGTTCCTCACACTGTCATTATAGTAAGTCATCCTCAATCCATCAGTAACAAACATCGACTGTAGTTCACTTTTAACAACTATCAAATTGATTTCACTGCTTGAAGCCGCATTAGTTAGTTTCCAGATAACATACTACACTTAATGATATATTCTACATAACGTTTACTCATTTCTCAGGTTTCTTTATCTCGAACATCTTATCAGCAGCAGTTCGTTGTTTGTTGCTTATCTTATGTAATTTCAGAATTGATAAATCATAATACATGAAAAGTATATTTTTTAAATGAAAATCATTGTTACTTAACAATAAGCTACGACCCATATTGAAAATTGTCTAAATTATAAAAAATTATAGCATCGCCAGCCAGCAATACCAATCCAACCTGGTCCTGGTCGTGATTCTTGGTGTCATCCGCTCACCACTTCGGATGTCACCAGTCGTCGCTTACCGGGGTCACCAATACACCACAGCAACACACCAACCCAACCTAACACACCAGCCTAACTCAACCCAGCACACAAACCTAACACATTGCGCCATAATATAATGCTTAAATACAATAAGGCCACCAATCACATTTTCTGTACTCATTAGAATAGTCGCGCGCGCGCACGCGCGCACGCACGCACGCACGCACGCACGTGCACACAGCTATCGCCATCAGCCTCCTGTATTACTGTAAGGAGGTTGGGCCAGGGATCAAGTCATGGCTGGCAGATTCGGCAGGTTAGGGTTTCTTAAATGGCATCTCTCGTTTATCAGGAACCACAAATAATTATTCTTTATAACGTGGTGAACTAATCTAAAATCAACTAAGGCATATTAGGCGATAATGTCACCAAATTTTGGAAGGGTTAGTTTGCAAATAATATTGTTTCTTGTGAACAGTTTTTCTGGGAAAGTCATTGTATACAAAGATCTGAGTTTTGTAAAGTGTCCGAGGCTCCACATAGTGTATGACAGAAAATCAATGTAGGTAAATAGGAGTATTGTAAACACGTTTAAGCGCTTCTCTGGTGAATATTTTTCGTTGATACTGAATTTTTATTCCCGTTTTCGCGGTTATCAGTATAAATTCCAAGGAATAATACTTATTTTTTTCTAATTTACGAATTTATTTCTTAAGTACAATCAAAGACAAAAGTCGTGTCGCGGTTTTGTCCGAAGATTAAATATAACTCGTGAAATATGATGAGCCCCCTACCACAAGGCAGAGCGCACCAAAAGTGAGCTATCTCAATTTATGACACGTATAACGGGATGAGGAGCTGCATTATAGTCAGTAAATACAATGTATTAATTTTTTTTACCAGATTCACCTCCATCACTTACCTAAAACAAAATAAAAAATAAAAAATCACTACTGTTCCAAGGAAGTAGTCTTGGCAACACCATATGATAACGGCTCAGACAGCTAGTAATTAATAGAAGAATATTTTATCTTATTTCTTATCTCAGATGTTACCGCTTGTTGATTAGAGAATGCTACAGTGGTCGAGCTTTGAGAGGAATTTAATGTGATCAGTGATTTCCAAAGCTCTACAGAGGTCTAGTAATAGTTAACGGTGTACATGTTATCATAGAGACAATGACAGATTCAGTGGAGGTTCTTGCATCTGAAATCACACTGGGATTCTGTACAATATACTTAAATGTTGCGGAAGTAATCATAATATCATCATATTTCGTAAACATTAAAGTCAGTTTAAACAGTGTCTCATATTTCATAGTAAAATAATATGTTGGTTGTAAAATATATTTGGGAGTAGAGGCGCCATGTGTTGTGTGAGTGAGATAAACAAAGCCACGGCTGACAGGTTTACACAACGCTATAATTAAACTTTTTGTTTGTGTCATCGTGATAGTGCGTTGCTGTTTTACCGCCTCATGATGATAATCATGACGCAGCGGTACCATACATACACTGCTTTCTGATGATGTATAGAGAGAGAGAGACAAGGTATAAAATTGTGTGTGTGAGAGAGAGAGAACGTATAAAAATATAAGAGATACAAAATATAATAGTGTGAGAGACAGCGAGAGAGAAGGTATAAAGGTGTGTGAGAGAAACAAGGTATAAGAGTGTGTGAGAGAGAGATAATGTTTAAGAATGCGTTAGAGAGAAACGTATAAGAGAATCATCATTCTCACTGCGCAGAGGTGTTAAGCATACCACTGGTCTTTGACAGTGTGTAGAGTGAGAGAGAGAAACATGAAAATAAAAAAAAAGATAAAATATAGAATGTGATAAAATTATAAACACAAGAGCTGACAGACACGAGTGAACACCTAAACAAGAGTGAACACACGTATAACCAAAGACTCCTTAGTGTTGCAAAATATTAAAGATTCCTTATTGACGTTAAGGTATCCAAGTACATCAACGGGCGGAATCTTTATATATCTGCCATTAACCCTTAGTTTCTACACCTGATAACACCTTTTAAAATGTTATTAAAGATGTCACTTTTCATCACTCACGTTTATATTACAATGTGTTACTGCGCTTCGACAACAAAGGTCGTTACGGCGTACTTTAATTAGAGAAATAACGAGATGTCAACAATTAGAAACTAAGAGAATTGTGAATCTGGTTTTACGAGCGTTCTGCAGCATTGAGCGACCACATAAGTAAACGCGCTACCTTGGTGTAACGGACAAACATACAGTATGTGTTTTCTTTGATGTGCCTCACGTAGACATGTGAAACGTTCACGAGTGACCAGGAAGCGGGAACAAGACGAGCGACCTGGAAGCAAAGATCAAATATTTTAATCGTCTCTTCCTCAGTCGCGCGAGTCCTCGCATTCTACACCAGAACTAAAGAAAGAAGGTTATACATTTATTTTCCAATGTCAACAGCTTGATCTTGCTAAGAAATAGATTTTTATGGACCATTAAAGTAGCTGCAAAATGTTTCTCTCACATTCTTTGCAGAAGAATGTAAAGCATTGTATATTCTAATCTAGAGGGTGCTGTGTTATTTTCAATTGTAAATTCTTGAATTGCATATCTCTTTGCATCCAGACCCTCTGTGTCAATGATGATACTATGGAAATGTGTAGCGCACTTTACAATGTCAACTGCAGTATTTACCTTTGTTTCACCAACTATATTTAAAATTCTCCATTTACTTGTACAAATTCCAAATGCACACTATAACACGCCTGGCACGTGACAATTTGTAATTATAAATTAATTTTTTATGTTCAAAGCATTCTTAGGATAGGGTTTCAACAAATATACACAGATTGGGTAGGCTTCGTCCCCAATCAGAATACATTCTGGTGTACTCTCAAAACTTCTTTGGATCCTGGCGAAGCTCCTTGTAGAGATGGTGAAATTCGCCTATATCTATCTTCCTCTGATATTTGGGATGACTTTTCCTGGGTACCTCTGCAGGTACTACACGTTGTAAAGCATTATTTTATAAAAGTACCAGCAAACGACTGCGCTGCGTTTATGCTGACAGACGCTGGCAGGTGGGACTCAGGCTGCTTTGGAACGTAGATCGCGCGTCTACGCTCTGGTCATTCGATGCCCCAGGACACTCGCACATGGGACATAGCCTTAATGGGTTTAAAACATAGCTGGAGATACCTTGGTACTGTACAATATGCAGTGCATTGATTCACTCACAACACTATTCTGTCTTACAAAAATGCCTTAGAGAAGAGTAATTATTGAGTAATTGCTGAGAGGAAAAATTACTAAGATGAGTAATTACTAAGCAATTACTGAAAGAAGTATCGGAGAGCACTTATTACTAAGAGGAGAATAATTACTGAGACAAGTAATTACTGAGTAATTACTGAGAAGAGTCATTACTGAGATAAGAGTAATTACTGAGATGAGTAAATGCTGATTAATTACTGAGAGGAGTAATTACTAAAATGAGTAATTACTGAGAGGAAAATTACCGAGAGGAGTAATTACTAAAATGAGTAATTACTGAGAGGAGTAATTACTGAGATCAACAATTACTGAGAGGAGTAATTACTAAGATGAATAATTCCTGTGAGGATTAATTACTGTGAGGAATAATTACTGAGATTAATAATTACTGAGAGGAGTAATTAATAAAAGGAGTAATTACTGAGAGGAGTAATTACCGAGATTAATAATTACTGAGAGGAGTAATTAATAAAAGGAGTAATTACTGAGAAGAGTAATTACTGAGAAGAGTAATTACTCAGATTAATAATTACTGAGAGGAGCATTGCTAAGAAGGGTATAATTACTAAAACGAGTAATCAATTGTCAAAATTATTTGCATACAGCCACTGTTTTATGAAGACACAGGGACAGGCTGGAGGGTGGTGGGACAAGGAACCTGCGTCTAATACTCTACCGTCCTCCTTCTCTCGTTTTCAACACTTAAGACCGCAATATTTAGAGGCAGTCTCTCCACTTCCCGCCCCCTCCCCTCCTCCCCAAAATAAGATCAGGGTCATCAGGAAGTGTGACTTCCTCTCTCCCTTTCCATCTAATGAAAAATATGAATCTATGCCAGAATTTTTTTAATTATGATTTTACAAATATAATTTCTTACGGCAGAAATTTATTGTTACCTACAAAAATTATAATAAAAATGCCATTCAATATTGTTCGTCGTTCGCTAGATAAAATATCACTTTGATCTAAAATGTTAATAAAATGAATTCAATGCAGCTCGCAGGCAGAGTATAAATAATTTACAGGCTGCTCTACATTGTTTTTATATACATGTCTGAAATCACTCGATAAAATCTTGCTGCAATTTTTCTGTCAAAACATTCACCCCAGGAAACGAATCTCAAAGAGCACTGCTGGAGAGTCGTGTAATATGAGAGAATATTGGGGTGGGCGGCAGCGGGGCCCAGGAGGGAACAAATAGATCTTGGTACTGTATAAATATAGATAAATGTTCACAAAGACTCAGTCCCGTAAAGCCTCCTCTTATTACTTCCCCAAAGATATCTTTTATCTGAGTCTCTGTCTCAGCCTCGCTCACACAGTGTTGACTAGATGACTCTTAAGAAAAATATTATGTCTAACCACCCTTAATATCCCGAATGTTACCTAGTTAATTGTTGAGACATATATGTGTTTCAGCACCATTAATAGGTGTTGTGGTAAGCTAGATGGGACAGCTGCCGAGAGAGAGAGAGAGAGAGAGAGAGAGAGAGAGAGAGAGAGAGAGAGAGAGAGTCCATTACCAGCAGTCAATATGTTCCCTCGGGTGTGAACTGTACAGTATAGAGCGAGGGAGGCTGGAGTGAATGAGGAAGGGGGAGAATTTCAAGAATGACAAGAGACACAGAAAGGAAGGGGAGAAAAGGTAAGGAAGTAGGTAAGGCCAGGATGGTAAGTTGGGTAGATGGAAGGAGGGGGGAAGGTGGAAGGGGGAGGTAGGAATTGACGGAGGGGGAGGAGAAGGGTTAGCAGGTGCAGTCGTGTCGTAGTGACAGGAAACCCATTACCCAGGACAATATGTTCTGAAGATTGTGTTCTTGCCTTGAAGTGAATGGGCGGAGTAGTGAGAGGTGAAGGTGTGGGAGAACGTGTGAGTGAGGTGTGGGAGAGAGTGTGAGTGAGGCGTGCGAGAGAGTGTGAGTGTGATGAGAGAGAGTGAGAGTGAGGTGTGGGAGAGGGTGTGAATGAGGTGTGGGAGTGTGTCTGTGAGCAAGGTGTGGGAGTGTGTGTGTGAGCGAGGTGTGGGAGTGTGTGTGTGAGCGAGGTGTGGGAGTGTGTGTGTGAGCGAGGTGTGGGAGTGTGTGTGTGAGCAAGGTGTGGGAGTAATAATAATAATAATAATAATAATTAACGGTTTATTGAAAAAGTTCTGCAGCCCGAAGGCTGAAAATATACATTGGACATAAATGACTTATTACATACATTGGTGGTTTAACAAAAGCCTTCATTAGAGAAAGGTAAAGGAACATACAGTGAACATACAGATTAATGTAGGTGTTGAACAGCAAACTCGTAGTGTAGTAACTCCCTCCCAGATGGTATTAGGAGGGACCTCACGTGGTGTAGTAGTTCCCTCACAGATGGTGTTATGAGGGGCCTCACGTGGTGTAGTAATTCCCTCACAGATGGTGTTATGAGGGGCCTCACGTGGTGTAGTAATTCCCTCACAGATGGTGTTATGAGGGGCCTCACGTGGTGTAGTAATTCCCTCACAGGTGGTGTTATGAGGGGCCTCACGTGGTGTAGTAACTCCTTCACATATGGTGTTATGAGGGGCCTCACGTGGTGTAGTAATTCCCTCACAGATGGTGTTATATGAGTGAGGTGTGGTTCCAGGCCTTCCTATCGTAGACGGATTAACACATCGCTGGCTGTTGGGTCTCACGGGCCGTTATCACTGGGTACCTGGGACCTCACTGTGTGAAGGTCAACTTGGGTACCACTGTTACTGTTGAGTTGTTCTCACTGACTTAAGCACTGTTCACCACTGTTCACCTCTGTTTAACACTGGTTCCATTCCTTTTCCCAAATGAAATAGTAACTTCTGGCGAGAACATGTTGATATTCCGGTGGGGAGGAGGGTTCAGGGGAGGGGGTTGGTATGGGCCAACATAACAGTTGACCTGGCTGCCTGAGAGGAGCGCCAGGTACGTCTTGACCCTTCGGTGGTCAAGGATGTAGTGTATGTGAGTGTGTATGTGAGCGAGGTGTGGAGTGTGTGTGTGACCGAGTGTGTGGTGTGTGTGTGTGTGAGCGAGGTGTGGGAGTGTGTGTGTGTGACCGAGGTGTGGGAGTGTGTGTGTGAGCGAGGTGTGGGAGTGTGTGTGTGTGAGCGAGGAGGTGTGGGAGTGTGTGTGTGAGCGAGGTGTGGGAGTGTGTGTGTGAGCAAGGTGTGGGAGTGTGTGTGTGAACGAGGTGTGGGAGTGTGTGTGTGAGCGAGGGAGTGCGTGTGAGTGTAGTGAGGTGGTGTGTGTGTGAGCGAGTGTGTGGGTGTGTGTGTGAGCGAGGTGTGGGAGTGTGTGTGTGAGCGAGGTGTGGGAGTGTGTGAGCGAGGTGAGTGTGGGAGCGAGGTGGGGGTGTGTGTGTGAGCGAGGTGTGGGAGTGTGGGAGGTGGGGTGTGTGTGTGAGCGAGGTGTGGGAGTGTGTGTGTGAGCGAGGTGTGGGGGTGTGTGTGTGAGCGAGGTGTGGGAGTGTGTGTGTGAGCGAGGTGTGGGAGTGTGTGTGTGAGCGAGGTGTGGGAGTGTGTGTAAGTGTAGTGAGAGTTTGAAAAGACGGAAGAAGAGAAAAAATATACAATTAAATCACAAGGGACAGACGGTGAAGAAAAGGAGAGACATGGATGCCAGGAGAGAGGTAACAGTGTTGAGGTTATCAGTGAAGGTTGATGATGAAGAACATACACAAGACTGCTTGAGAGACAACTACACTTTTACGTAAAAATTAATATTTCCTCGGGAAGGTCAGGATGACGGAGACGTGATAAAGATTAACACAATTGTAAAATTTTTACAATGACAAATAAAATCATGGAAAAATTTAAGATCATGTTAATACCTTCTGAGATAAAGGACTGGGTTGTGTTGAATCGGGAAACAATTTGATCAAGACTTCACGATGATCCAATTGTATGGCAGCACTGTCAGTCGTCTGTCTGTGTACTGCAGATATATCTATTAATTTATTAATATAATTTACTTATAAACGTCTGTTACGGGGAGGAGAGTGAATGTCTCATTGTTACTCGAAAATGAAAGCCAGCAAACTATGATATTCCAGTTACTTACTGAAGGGTGGCACAAATATCAGGTATGAACACTCATTATTCCCGTGGTATTTCCTATTCATTATTAAATAGTTATTATCGTTAATTTCCATTTCGAACTAATTAATCGTGATAATTATTGCTCCAAGTATAAAGTTATATTTCATGTAGTTTACTGTGCGTGTCACCCCGCGCGCTACAGTTAACACTGTTAACACAAGAGCGCCTCAGCTCGTGGCGGCGCACCTCTACTCGCTCACTTATACTAATTTCCTCTACGTGGTCGACCAACCCAACACCACACGTCTGGCCCCTTTGATGTGAACCTCCTCTGGTTGTGGCAGCTGAGATATCATCCAGGCAAGTCCTAGGTTAAGCGCAGTCTCTGAGTCTCTTTGTGTGCATTATCGGTATCCCAACTTTATGAAATAATTAGTAAGACGTATAGAGTGAGACAATGGTGATGCTACAGTGAATTATGAATGGTGTGGTGACAAGACGCTGCTAATCGCAGAATTAATGATCTACAATGGTTTGTTAAACTTTTTGACATTGATGTAATTGGCTTACAAGAACCTTACACGTCCAGCACCCAGAAGAAAGTTGCACCCAGGATAGCTGGGTTTACAGCATATAATAGTGGAGCAGGAAGTGGCCTGCTCACTTATGTAAAGAATGGTCTCGTCTGTAAATGGATTAAAACTCACAATGATGAAAGTATTCACTATCAAGAATTTACAGTAAAGACAGCAAACAGTCAATTTTCGCTGTATAACATCTATGTTCGGTGTAGTGAACTGCGAGCGGACGTGTTACCAAAGCCATCAGGTAACAATGCTATGCTGTGTATGGGTGACTTTAACTCTCGTCACACTGTCCTCGGTGATGTCCAGTGTAACTCTAATGGGAGGGTGTTCGTAAATTACATCAATAATCATAATATCACTGTATACGACACAGACAAAGTGACACATCTGATGGGGGGCAGACTTGATTATGTGATTGGGTATAACCTAGTAGACAGTAATGTCAAGGCTAAGGTCATCTCAGACCACCTAGTCAGTGATCATTATGCAATACTTACTGAATACACTGTTGCTGATGTCAAGTGTGAACCCCATCCAAAGCTCAGAATTAATATCCCAGATAATCTTAAACTGCACTTCAAGGCCTACATCCACAGATGGTATGCTGGATATACACCTGGGTCAGTGGATGAATTTTGCTGTGATCTTGTAAATGTCATTACCACATATTATACCACCTGGGTTAAGTCAAGGAGGAAGGGGGGCAGCACTAAACCACCTCTGTGGACATATGACCCCATCCTCACCAAAGAAGGATAGAATGTAAAACAGCTAGCCAACACTTATAAGCAAAATATAACTAGTGATAACCTTTTGGCATTCCTCAAAGCTAACAGAGAATTCGTGAACTCAAAGGTCAGGTGAGAAACACCTATTGGGAACAATTCTTACAGGGGATTAATAGAACAACCACTCTAGCAGAAATGTGGAACAAAATTAGAGCCATTACCAAGTCACCCACCCCAGTCCAGCTTCATCACAGCCCTGCAGAATATGCTGACATGCTATTAGACCAATGGTCTAGTGTGTCTCGAATCACTTCCCTGCCTCCTGACATACAACAATATCTTAACACCTCACACATTAATAGGGGTTTCAATATTGAAATAGCCTGTTCCTCACCAGACCTTACCGACCAGTTTCCTATAACGCACCACGAACTAACAACAGCACTAATGAAAGGTGAGTCATCCTCCCCTGGTGAGGATGGCATAACCTATAACACCCTGAGATTGTTGAATGAGATCCCTAACCATCCACTCCTTGACCTGTATCAAATGAGCCTCAAACAGGGTATTCTGCCTAAGACATGGACTCATGGAAACATAGTTCCAATCCCTAAAGCTAATTCTCCAAACTTCAGGCCAATTTCACTTACATCCTGTATGTGTAAAGTCCTTGAAAGAGTTGTTCTAAACCGTCTCATGTTTCAAGTCAAAGACAAACTCGCCCCTAATCTGTACGGGTTCATGCCCGGGCGTAGCACACAGCCATGCTTTGCAGAATATCTTGTTCACTCAAAAGATAAGACACAAACAGCCTTCATAGACCTTAAATCAGCCTAATAGAGACATTGTACTTGAGCAACTAGCTAATTTTGGCATACAAGGTAACCTCTTGACATGGATAAAGGGTTATCTGTCCAACAGGTATGCCAGTGTTCTGTTTAGGGGAGTTAAAAGTACCAGAATGAGATCATTTGAGCTGGGCACGCCTCAGGGAGGAGTGTTAAGTCCTATGCTCTTTAATATACTGATGCACAAGCTTATTGCTGACATTCCAGTTCAGCCAAACGAAGCCGTAATATGCTATGCTGATGATATCTGCATTATGACACAAACCAAACTCAGGCTCCAAGCCTTGCTGGATGTATTTGCTCGGAGAACTGTTGAATGCAGTCTCATAATATCTGTTGACAAGACGAGGGTCCTCAATCCTCGTCCTGCTCACCCTCTGCCTCTTGATATAACATTAACAGTATGCCCTTGGAACTATATAGCTCCTATAAATATCTTGGAATTTGTGTGAATGATGCAAACTTTGTCAGCAACCTTCGTGACAAACTAATGCAGTGCATTAAACCCCTCAGAACCCTTGTTGGCAAGGGCTATGGAATTAACATCACCTATGCTCGTACTTTCTATCTTCACTTCATTCGTTCTGTAGTTGACTATCATGGTCTCCATCTTGTGACTATTCCGCCTAAACAACTCAACAGCCTTGAGGTAGTGCAAAATGAAGCCATGGGCATCATCCTAGGTTGCCCAAAATCAACCAGAATTGTAAACATGAGGAAAGAGCTCGGACTGCCCTCCCTATCTGAGAGGATAGCCCTACTTAATACCATGTTTTGTGTCAAAGTTTTGAAGAACAATGGTTCTCAAACTAGAGCTCAAACTGAGTTGATGTTCTATCTAAGTAATCCCGACCATCTCGCCAACCTTCCACAAAAGACACTCTTTGGGGCTTGGCTTCATAAAAGTGTTGCAGATCTCTTGAAACTGAATGTCCCAATCATCCCAGACGAACCTATTAATGCCATTCCTCCTTGGCTGGACATATCAGTTCCTATTAATTACACTTCTGTTGGTAGTAAGCAAATGTTAAACACCGATGTGGTGAGATGTGTCACACTAGAAACTATTAACAGACACATAGAGAGTATTAAATCAAGTGAATGTTATGCTTTTACTGATGGTTCTGTGCAGACAAACACAGGTAGAATAGGCTGTGCAATTGTAATATATAAAGAAAAAGAGATGATAGTGTCAAACAAACAAAGGCTGAACAACTGGGCCAGCACAACACAAACTGAACTAACTGGAATTTACTTAGCCACAGACTACCTCAAAGAAAATGAAGGTGGGGTGATATTCTGTGACTCTCAAAGTGCTTTGGAATCAATGAACAGCCCGTCAGGCTCTATGTATTAAGTTGCATGTGATATTAAAAGGAATGTGATAACTGCCAATGAGAACAACTTTCGTATAGAATTTGTGTGGATTCCGTCCCATGTTGGAATTAGGTATCATGACCGTGCTGATAGACTGGCCAATGAGGCATGTAAGAAAGAAAATGTTGACCGTGACCTTGGTCTGTCCAATGCTGTAATTAAAAACATTCAAGTCAGAATCATGAACTCTGATCTAGAAGAAGTGAGAAATGCAGAGAGACCTGACAGTTGTAGCATTAGTAAATGTGACAAATTTTTTAACAAGAGGTACCGGTATGGCCAGCATAAGGACAGAACCAGACAATGTGATGTAGTCGTGGCCAGAATTAGGCTAGGATACAGACACATCTGGCAAGTTAGTAACGCTGTACCCATACCGGAACACTCAGGATGTAAACTTTGTGATACACCTTTACAGCATACACTTGAACACTATATTATTGAATGTGACACTGTCAAAGACTTCAGGCCACTTGACTTATTGTATTTTGAACTATGTAATTACTTCATTGAATCAGGTGTGCTTGAGGACATTCTTGCTGTTTATCCCATATTTGCTAGCCCACACTGATTAGTCTTCAATTAGAATATGACTCCAATGTATGTGATCCACTGACCTATATATGCTGCTGGTGAATGTGATGTATTTCCTTCTTTGTGTACGAACCTCTGTCCTGCGTGGCAGTGAACAGTGGCATTTCCCACATGAATCTGACCTATATATAGTGTCAATGAATATGATGCATTCTTTGTGTATGAACCTCTGTCCTGTATGGCAGTGAAAAGTGACATTACCCACATGAATCTGACCGACGTATATGTATGTATGTGTGCGTGTGTGTATGTATATGTACATGTACATGTATATGTGTATGTATATATGTATATGTATGTATATGTGTGTGTGTGTGTGTGTGTTTACATATATGTATATGTACTGTCAATGAATATGATGCATCTCTTTGTGTACGAACCTCTGTCCTGCATGGCAGTGAACAGTGACATTACCCATATGAATCTGACCTCTACACATTTATAGTTGTTAATGAATATGATGTATTTCTTTGTGTATGAACCTCTGTCCTGCGTGGCAGTGAGAAGTGATACCACCCTCAGTGTCAAGACCTGACTGAATTACTCAGAAAAGGCAAACTGTACTACAAGCTCTGCCAATAAATTTGTTAAACTAAAAAAACCTCTCAACATAATTTATACGCTTGTATTAGCCCCTGTTTAACAGACAGTAATACTTATATAAATGTGGGTTATATACATTAGGTTTATATAATTACATCACCCACGGTAACTTTCCTATGAGCCGTGAGTAGTCATTCATTGGACATGTGACAGTATATTTCCACTAAACTCTCCTCTCTTGACTGCAGTCATGAATAAAGTAGCCGGCCCTTGGCCAGTCTGTTCCTGTCTCTCATCCCCACTAGACGTACGCCTACGAAGCTAATTACACATACGCTTCGTCCATTATTCACGCTCACAGCTCATTGTTAATTACGGTGATATCTCAGTTATTATGCAATAGTTAATTTTCTTAATAAATGGAGAAAAGACCATTTGGGTTTGATAACTTAACCATAAACATTTATAAATGTTGCTTCCAGTTCACATCTAATTAGTGATTCCACAGGTAACTGGAAACTGCAAAACGCTAAGTGAAACATGTCCTGGTTGTTTGGTTATTTCAGTCAAGGTGTACACTCCCCCAAAGAAGTATCGCTCACCCCCCCGGGCCTGATGTACTGTACAGTATTTGGAAATGAGCATAATAACACGTGCACATCAGTGTCGGTTTGGTTGGTATTTCTGATTGTGAGTTGCACCTTTCGTTCTTTCTTCTTGCGCCATGATATCTACAGTATACCACATATTCTCTACATAATGTAATGAAATAGGATGAATTGTGATACCATATGCAACACCAATAACGTCATGAATAACCCCGCTGATTTATGCACCTTAGATACTATTTCAGCCCCAGGGGAGGTGAGTTGCCAAATAAGAATATAACGTTACTTTATTTTCATGAACCGAGGTTACAATGGAATCGCTTTGAACGAAATATGAAACACTGTGATCTGACATTACATTCATTTGGAAATATGGAAATTACAACAGGTGTATTATAATGCCATATCCAATTACAATGACATCATGGTTTACTGTATTCCAATAATATTTCTACCACAATTGATGAGGTAACACAATATCATAAATATAACATATCATCTCATGATTCGTGATGGCAACGGAACATTAACTGATACACACTACGAGACGATGACGTTCAGTCCTCCCGTGGGATTGACAGTCACTATGGAGACATCACAGGCAACACGAGGTAGTATCACTGTGTATTGGGCCTAAGCAACAAGGAGATACCACGACGGTTTGGCATTTCCCATCACACTGTAGCCCAGTGCAAGCTGCGTTTTCCAATGAGTCTCGGGTACTATATTGTGTTGGGTCATGGATTTCCATTAGGAAACACCCACTATTTGACTGCCGTTGATATATTTTCGCTACATTAATATCATTACAGTATATTATTCTACTGAAGATGGACCACAGTGGTTCACCATAATTACAACAAATTCCAGAAATAACAAGTGCCAACCTCACAGATACTAGGAAGGCAGGGGTACCAACATAATGAAAGAATCACAATTAGTGATTGGAAATATTTGTCCATTGTGACACATTGAATCGATGAGAAAAGGGACCGATACTTTTTGGGGGAGAGTGTGCATGAGTCAAGGTGTACATGACAGTCAGGGTGTACATGGCAGTCAAGGTGTACATGACAATCAAAGAGTAGATGACAATCAAGGTGTACATGACAATCAAGGTGTACATGACAATCAAGGTGGATAGTCAAACAAGTATCTTCCTAAGTTTCAGCAAACACATGGCGGAAAATGGATTTTCAGTTTTATTTGGTTGTTTTCGTATTTTTTAATTCACATATTTGTTTACATTTAGGTTAAAATAAGAATTATTATGAAAAAGAACATTTATAAACTCAGAACTGCCATTATAACAAATAAATAATCCGAGAGCAGTTCTCCTGGCTTATCTAGCCCCTGGATCGAGATTGACCAGCATAAATAAATAAATAAATAAATATATATATATATATATATATATATATATATATATATATATATATATATATATATATATATATATATATATACTATATATATATATACTGTATATGGTTTCTCACTCTTGATCTTTTTTTTTTATTTCTTTATGGTTCTTTATTATTATGATTTATTATTATTATTACCTTATTATTATTATTATTATTATTATTATTATCATTATCATTATCATTATTACTGCAGGAGTTATTATTATTGTTATCAGTATTGTTTTATTTTTAATTTTTGTATTATTATTAAAAGTTTACTTATCTGAATTATTATTATTATTATTATTGTGTATTATTATTGTGTTATTGTATTATAATTATCTACCCCAGCCCTCATCGCGGAATATTCTGGGTACGTGAGTTCTGCTATAACGGGTGTTTGACAACGCGAATTGGCTCTTACGCGATTTATGAATAGAGAACGATATTTGTATATAAAAACACTTGTTTGCTGTAACCAATTTTATACTATTTCCAATTTTGTGGTATATTAACTTTGTGAATATGGTAAGAAAAATTATCTCCAAAAGCGTTCTGTTGATCGCATTCAGTGATGATCGTAAAAGAAAATCCTATAACCCTTGAAGCTCGATGTTATCTACCTCAAAAATCATCCTTCTCCCTCATCAGTTATATTCATATTTTTCAAGGTGAAGTGTTACATTTACTGTATGATTTCATTATTAGATATGAATGTAACATTTATTTATAGACTATGCTATCCTTTGTGTTAGGCTAACTACTAAATTTTTCGATTTGATCAGTAATCTGCACCTAACCCTATTTTTCTCCACAGCCTGTTATTTCTATTACGCAATTTCTATAACACGATGTTTTTCAGAACACACCTCAAATATCAAACACCGACACCTCCAACAATAATAATAATAATAAATATGAATTTTAGTAAAATAATAAAATAACAGTTACAACAATAATATAAAAGAATAAACCACACAAAAAAATAATAATAATGGAAACTTAAAAAATCTGCAGCTCACTAATAAAACAAGAAATTGTTGTTTATTGTGTAGCAAGTGAATATGTACTTGTAGAGCATTGAGTAAGTAAGGCCATGGGGAGGAGGGAGGGAGGGAGGGAGGGTAAACAAAAGTGGGAGAAGAGAGTGGGGGAAGAGAGAGTGAGTGGTGAGGAGAGTGGGCGGTGAGGAGGAGGACGGAATGGGGAAGAGAGACAAGTGAGTGAGAGGAGGAGGGAGGAATGGTGTAGAGAGAGTGAGGAGGTGAGTGGTGAGGAGGGAGGAATGGGGGAAGAGAGAGAGTGGTGGGTGAGGGACAGGGTCAGATCCTGTACATTCTAATGGAGTTCATGGGAAGACATTTGTTGTGTTATATTTAGAGAACCGTAAAAAAGTTTGACTGGGGCAGAGGTGGGGGGGTGGTGTGTGTGTGTTGTTCATCACTGCTGGCTAGCACTAACATCATCACTACAACACAACATAACATCATCACTAAACACAACATTAACATCACTTTTAAGCCAACACCTAACATCATCTGCTACAACACAACACTAACATCATCTGCTACAACACAACACTAGTAAAATACTTTCACAACACCAACTTTAACACATCATCTACAACACAACACTAACATCATCACCTACAACACAACACACTAACATCATCACTACAACACAACACTAACATCATCACTACAACACAACATTAACATCACTTTTAAGCCAACACTAACATCATCACTGCAACACAACACTAACATCATCACTGCAACACAACACCCCAACATCATCCACTACCGGCACAACACTAACATCATCACTACAACACAACACTAACATCATCAGTACAACACAGCACTAACATCATCACTACAACACAACACTAACATCATCAATTCAACACAACGCAACATCATCACTACAACACAACACTAACATCATCACTGCAACACAACACTAACATCACTGCAACACAACATAACATCATCCCACTGCAACCACAACACTAACACCATCGCACAACTGGCACTAACACGCATCATCACCTGGCACAACACTAACATCATGCACTACAACACCAGCACTAGCATCATCACTACGCTAGCACTAACATCATCACTACAACGCAACTAAAATCATCACTACAACACAACACTAAGCATGCATGCTACAACACAACACTAACATCATCACTGCAACTTTGCCACTAACATCATCACTACAACAAAAACAATAACATCTCACTACAACACAACGCCAACATCACTACAACACAACACTAACATCACTGCTTACAACACTAACATCATCACACTACAACACAACACTAACATCATCACGCTACAACACAACATTAACATCACTTTGAAGCCTTTTAACATCATCGCTACAACACAACATTAACATCACTTTAAGTAACACTAACATCACTACAGCACATCACTAACATCATCACTACAACACAACAATAGCATCTTTAACATAACATCTTCACCACCAACACAACACTAACATCACTTCAAGCCAACACTAACATCATCACTACAACACTAGCAATAGCATGCTTTTAAGCCAACACTAACATCATCACCACAACACAACACTAACATCCCTTCAAGTAACACTAAACATCATCACTACAACACAACAATAGCATCACTTCAAGCCAACACTAACATCATCACTACAATACAACAGCGTAGCATCACTTTAAGCCAACACTAAGCATCATCACTACAACACGTATAATAGCAACACTTTAAGCCAACACTAACATCCCATCACTACAAAATACTAACATCCTACAATACAACACTAACATAACTGCTGACCTCTTTACTATATTTTTTGACATCTCACTAATTCTTGTTCATAACTGTACAATAATTTAGACATCGCAAGGAAAACTTTGAATAAAATGGCGAAGACACGATGTGAATATCGATTCAACGGCAAGAAAGGAATTATTAAAATTCCTTAAAAGAAAAAATAATTTTCACTGGTATTTCGACACCAGGTGATCTTCTGGGGAAGATTTTAGTCGCAGTATAAAGTACTGTGATGGCCGACAGCTCTTCGACGCTTCAGTTGTGAATATTGGATGGTTAATGTCCAAGTTAGGTGCGAAATGCAATGTGCGTGTGGAGAGCTGTAATAAACCGTCATGCGTACCAGGCGTCGTCTTTCGGCGCCCGTGGCAGTCCTTGCAACGTGCTCGTTGCGAGCTATAACGAAAACGCAAATCAGACTTGCGAAAACGTCAAGCAGCCAAAACGAGTTAAAACGTCAGCTGAAAAAAGGAAGACTTTTCGTCATTTTCGAGAAGTTTCTCTCTCCTTCATACGACGAAGTAACGACCATAGTAGGTCAACACGACCTGGGCAGAGAACAACACGTACTGTCAACCATGGAAGCTGGGGAGATACACAAGTTCCGAATCAGCGGTTGATGGCCATCGAGGTCTGGAGCTCACCACGAAGGTTGGACCAGAAAATCAGCGACTGTATTATTATAAATGCTTAAATGGACTGGTAAATGTGTAATAATGTTCCTCAACACCGGGACCTGCAAAACATTGCCACCACCATGTGAAACTCGACCAGATCCTCACCTGTCTGGTCGAAGTCGGAGCCCGACACTCTTTAAGAGGTCGAAGACCGGACCTGGTGAGGTCGAACTCCAAGCAGGACATACGACCTGTCTCAATTCACTTAACCCGAACCTGGCCATGATCTCACCCGACCAACACACCCCCCAACGTGGCCAAGGTCGAACCCGCCAGGATGAGGTCGAACCCAACCAGTACTTATACACCTGTCTCAATTCATAGCGGACCTGGCCTGATCTCACCCGACCAACACACAAACATGGCCAAGGGCCAGACCCGACCAAAATACACCCTACTTGGCCAAGGCAGAAGAAACACCCCAAAGATTTGACCTCAATCTGGATGAAATCTTAACCAAATTAGCAACAGGAATATGATTGGGGATCTCTGATTCTCCAAAATAAAAATTTTATTTTATTATTAAATACTTTAATTTTCCTTATAAACAGCACAATTGTCAGCCATTTTTTTCGTTTTCAGCGTAACTCACAAATACATAATTTATAATAAAAAGTGTTGCAGACAATGAGTCAAAACTATATACAATATTGTTTCTCTTACCATTGACAACAATACATACATACAGGCACAGCACAGAATATGTATGGTTTCTCACTCTTGATCTTTTTTTATTTCTTTATGGTTCTTTATTATTATGATTTATTATTATTATTACCTTATTATTATTATTATTATTATTATTATTATTATTATTAATATTATTATTATTGTTGCAGTGTTATTATTATTATTGTTATCAGTATTGTTTATTTTTAATTTTTGTATACAGACGATATTTGTATAACTTAAAACACGTAGTTTGCTGTAAACGTGATTTTTGCTTACTATTTCTCCAATTTGTGGTAAAGAAGAATATTCCAAGAAGTTGTCGGTGATCGATTCCATGATGATCGCAAGCAAAAGGCTATAACCCTTGAAGAAGCCCAAGTGTTATCTACTTCAAAAATCATCCTTTCCCTCATCAAGTTATATTCATATATTTTTTCAAGGTAAGTGTTATTACATTTACTGTATGATTTCATTATTAGGATATGAATGTAACATTTATTTAGATTGTGCTATCTTTAAAGTTAGCTTAACTACTAAAATTTTTTTCGATTTCGAGTAGTAAATCTGCACCTAACCCTATTTCTTTCTCCATAAGCCCTAAGTATTTCTATTACGAATTTCTATAACACTCCATGTTTTACAAGAAATAATAACCCAAAATATCAAAAACACCAACACCAACAATAACAATAATAATAATAAATAATAACAATGTTAGTAAATAATAAATAATAGTTACACTGTTAATATAAAAGAATAAACCACACAAAA
>NW_024722227.1:15913617-15956064 GCF_018991925.1 Homarus americanus
CACAACACTAACATCATCAGTACAACACAACACTAACATCATCACTACAACACAACACTAACATCATCACTACAACACAACACTATATCACTACAACACAACACTAGCATCATCACTACAACACAACACTAACACCATCACCACAACACAACACTAACATCATCACTACAACCGCAACACTAACATCACGTCACTACAACACAACATTAACATCATCCACTACAACCACAACACTAACATCACGTACCACAACACCTTACTAACATCATCACTACAACACAACATACTAACATCATCACTACAACACAACACTAACATCATCTCCTACAACACAACACTAACATCATCACTACAACAAAACACTAACATCATCACTACAACACAACACTAACATCACTACAACACAACACTAACATCACTACAACACAACACTAACATCATCACTACAACACAAGACTAACATCATCACTACAACACAACATTAACATCACTTTAAGCCAACACTAACATCATCGCTACAACACAACATTAACATCACTTTAAGCCAACACTAACATCACTACAACACATCACTAACATCATCACTACAACACAACAATAGCATCACTTTAAGCCAACACTAACATCTTCACTACAACACAACACTAACATCACTTTAAGCCAACACTAACATCATCACTACAACACAACAATAGCATCACTTTAAGCCAACACTAACATCATCACTACAACACAACACTAACATCACTTTAAGCCAACACTAACATCATCACTACAACACAACAATAGCATCACTTTAAGCCAACACTAACATCATCACTACAATACAACAATAGCATCACTTTAAGCCAACACTAACATCATCACTACAACACAACAATAGCAACACTTTAAGCCAACACTAACATCATCACTACAAAATACTAACATCCCTACAATACAACACTAACATTACTTTAACACAGCCTCTTACTATATTTTTTGACATCTCACTAATTCTTGTTCATAACTGTACAATAATTTAAGACATCACCCAGGAAAACTTTGAATAAAATGGCAAAGACACGATGTGAATATCGATTCAACGGCAAGAAGGAATTCCTTAAATTCCTTAAAGAAAAAGTAATTTTCACTGGTATTTCGACACAATTGATCTTACGGGAAGATTTAGTCCGCGAGTATAAGAAGTACTGTGATGGCCAAGGCAGCTCCCCGACTTCAGTTGTGAATATTGGACGGTTAATGTCCAAGTTAGGTGCGAAATGCAATGTGCGTGTGGGGGGCTACAACGGCGTCGGCCAGAAGTATGCCTTTCCAGGCGTCGTCTTTCAGCCTTGTGTGGAAGTCCTTGCAACGTGCTCGTTGCGAGCTGTCAACAGAAAACGCAAATCAGACTTGGAAAACGTCAAGCAGCCAAAACGAGGAAGACTTTTCGTCATTTTTCGAGAAGTTTCTCTCTCCTTCATACGACAGTAACGACATAGTAGGTCAACACGACCTATTTCAAGAATATAACACGTACTGTCAACAAAATGGGCTTCAGGAGATACACAAGTTCCAGATCGGACGGTTGATGGCCATCCGAGGTCTGGAGCTCACCACGAGGGTTGGACCAGAAAATAAGCGACTGTATTATTATAAATGCTTAAAATGGACTGACAGTGGAATGTGTAATAATGTTCCTGAACCACCGGGACCCTGCAAAACATTCCACCACCATGTGAAACTCGACCAGATCTCACCTGTCCTGATCGAAGTCGAACCCGACATATTCGAGGTCGAACCCGACCTGGTCGAGGTCGAACTCAAGCAGGACTTGTACGACCTGTCTCAATTCATAGCGAACCTGGCCATGATCTCACCCGACCAACACACCCCCAACGTGGCCAAGGTCGAACCCGGCCAGGATGAGGTCGAACCCAACCAGTACTTATACGACCTGTCTCAATTCATAGCGGACCTGGCCTGATCTCACCCGACCAACACACACCCAACATGGCCAAGGCCGAACCCGACCAAAATACACCTAACTTGGCCAAGGTCACACCAGAAGAAACACACCCAAAGATTTGACCTCAATCTGGATGAAATCTTAAGCCAAAATTGGCAACAGGAATATGATTGGGGGGATCTCTGATTCTCCAAAATAAAAATTTTCATTTATTATTAAATACTTTAATTTTCCTTATAAACAGCACAATTGTCAGCCATTTTTTTTTCGTTTTCAGCGTAACTCACAAATACATAATTTATAATAAAAACTGTTGCCCAGACAATGAGTCAAAACTATATACAATATTGTTTCTCTTACCATTGACAACAATACATACATACAGGCACAGCACAGAATACTGTATATATATATATATATATATATATATATATATATATATATATATATATATATATATATATATATATATATATATATATATATATATAAATCACACAGGAAAAGGAAACAACAGGCACAGCAGCAAGACAGGCCGTTGCCGCTTTTAAATTATCCACGTTTTCATTGTGGATCTACATGATATATATATATATATATATATATATATATATATATATATATATATATATATATATATATATATATATATATATATGCAAGTAAATCACTGTAGTTGCGCGTGATCCAGGTATATGCTGATAACCACAAGGAAAGAAGAAAACACGAAGTTCCCAAGCGCTTTCGTGTAATTCACAACTTCAGGGGTGAGTACAGACTAAGGAGAAGTACAAAACAAAGTGTATATATACAGAGGAGGGTGAGATCAGGTCCCCAATGGTCAGGTATTAGGTAATGACCCTACTAATCTTTAATAAGCACCGCAAAAGTCGGTAGTCACCTTACCCTCTGACCTGACTACCGACCGTTGCGTGCTTTTCAAAGATTAGTAGGGTTATTACCTAATACCTGACCCTTGTGGACCTGATCTCACCCTCCTCTGTATATATACTATCAGAATTGCCGCCCTCCGGGCGGCTCATCCGCTAGGCAACGGAGGACGCCACCCTCCGGGAGGTTCCACCTTGTCTCACTGTTCAGTCCCCAAAACTTCTTCTTCCATCAATAGTTCATTAACAGTGTGTGTAAGTTCCACCATGTTTTTCACTTCAACTGTACAGCAAAGTATATTTTTTAGCATTAAACTGTTATTATTTTATTGTCTAATCAACACTACATATAACATCATCCATCATCATTACATATAACACCATCCATCATCACTACATATAACACCATCCATCATCACTACATATAACACCATCCATCATCACTACATATAACACCACCCATCATTACTACATATAATAACATCCATCATCACTACATATAACACCATCCATCATCACTACATATAACACCACCCATCATCACTACATATAACACCACCCATCATCACTACATATAACATCATCCATCATCACTACATATAACATCATCCATCATCACCAAATATAACATCATCCATCATCACTACATATAACACCATCCATCATCACTACATATATCATCATCATCCATCATCACTACATATAACACCATCCATCATCACTACATATAACACCATCCATCATCACTATATATAACACCATCCATCATCACTACATATAATACCATCCATCATCACTACATATAACACCATCCATCATCACTACATACAACACCATCCATCATCACTACATATAACATCATCCATCATCACTACATATAACATCATCCATCATCACCAAATATAACATCATCCATCATCACTACATATAACATCATCCATCATCACCAAATATAACATCATCCATCATCACTACATATAACACCATCCATCATCACTACATATAACACCACCCATCATCACTACATATAACATCATCCATCATCACTACATATAACACCATCCATCATCACTACATATATCATCATCCATCATCACTACATATAACACCATCCATCATCACTACATATAATACCATCCATCATCACTACAGATCGTTTTCATTGTGGATTTACATGAAATATATATATATATATATATATATATATATATATATATATATATATATATATATATATATATATATATATATATATATATATATATATATATATGGGTGTTGTCAATCTATTACCCAGTCAACATGTTAAAAATCAAATTTGGTAGTCAAAATATTGTGCCTCTTTATGTCTAAACTTGAGATTAGCAAACAAAAATGAATTGAAATAACCCTCACCTACATCAATTATACCTTAAAGTTTCAAATATCAGTATTTCAACAAATTAATGAGACTTGATTAGAATTATTCACTTGATATTAACTAATCTCATGTAAGCATATGGATTATGGAGTATTTTATGGTTCTATAGCTTGTGTACAATATGCATGTCAGAACATGAACATGAACAGGCTCTCCGTGTGGGACAGTTTAATTCTTGTTTTGACTTGTACCAAGCGTGAGGATAAGGCGCCCGGCTCACTCTCCTTCTAGATATCATAGACGGTGGTTTGCTCTCATTGCACTTGCACCTACTCTACCAGACGAATTCTACATTTTAATTATTGTAAGTAGGGCATATTGATTGTCGCAGTTACTTATATCATTGTATAAAACATTATGTTCTAAGAAATTATTATGATTATTTCTGTTACAGCATTTTTGATAAACAAATTGATATTTTTTGAAACAACAATTGAATTATGAAACATTGAAATATTTTTCTATTTGTCAGATAGTGTGAAGATGTCAAAATTGAAGACAAGAAGTCAGTTGTCAACCCACTTGAGCCTGCTAGTTGGTAAAGGGAAGGAGCTTCCTGTATCAGAACTTCCAACAGTGAGAGACATGCTAAGATTAGGGTTACTCCTTCGAGAAAAAAATGCAAAGGACAGAAGGAACTATACAGATAAAGAACTCATAAATGACATGATAGTCCCTCTTCTGCATCAATGGACAAAAGCTAATGCACTATTCAAACCACCTGTGATTAATCAGTGTCGAACTATTGAGCTAAAACTAACGAAATTATGGCACAAAGCAGTTGAAACATCACTTGGTAAAGGAAACTTGGCCAGGAAAAATGAATTTCTGCACACACTTGATACTCTGTTTGACATTTTGACCTGCAAGTGCTCCATACAATTATGTTCTGAATCCAACTGTTCTCACTCAGGTAAGAGAGAAAATAATTCCCACATTGATTGTGGTTGTCCTCGTGAAAAGAAGATCCCTGTTTTAGAGCTTGAATTTATAAAGGCACAGAGGACAAAGGCAGAAGGCCAAGGAAGTATGCAAATGGGTTCAATAGATTATTCAGAAACAAAGAAGCAGATTGCTAATGCCAAGAAGAGAGAACAAATCCGAGAGAGGGAACAAAAGAAGAAAATGAAGAGTGAAGAAGCCATCCAAAGAGAGGAAGAGCTGTGTCAAGATGTTTATCACTTCTTTGATAGTTCTTCTGATGAACAGGAAGCAACATCAGATGATAGTTCCAAAGAGCCATCTGAACCTTTACCAAAGAAAATGAAATACAACACAAGAAATATTTCAAACATTGCTTTAGCTAGTATTCGCCACCATGCTGGACTTCGTGAGGCTGCAGAAATTGCAACTGCCGCTTGGATAGATGCAGGCCTCATCAGCCGAGAGGATGTATCTTTGGTGATAGATCATAATAAAATTAGAAGAGCACAAGAAAAAATAATGAAGGAAATATCTGATCAGCATGAAAAAGATTTAAGCGAGGGAGGGCTCTCCTGTCTTTTGTTTGATGGAAGAATAGATGACACAAAAGTTTTGCTAGAAGTAGAGGGAGTGAACAGAAAGTTTCCAGGTCTCATCAAAGAAGAACACTACTCTGTCTGTTCTGAGCCTGGTGGTCGGTTTTTGTTTCACTTTGCTCCCGAAACTGAAGTAGAAGGGAAGAAACATGCAGAGGTCATTGCTGATCATATTTTATGTTGGGTTCAGGAGAGAGGACTTGGCAGTTCACTGCAGGCTGTTGGTGGAGATTCAACTGCAGTGAACACCGGATGGCAGGGGGGTGTAATGACGCATTTAGAGAAAAAACTAGGAAGAAGACTTGTTTGGATTGTATGTGATTTACATACAGGCGAGCTACCTCTTCGTCATCTCATCCAGGAACTTGATGGTCCTACAAAGAGCAACAACAAGTGGTCAGGTCCCCTTGGCATCATGCTGGATGAAGCAACACAACTAGAAATAAATACAACCTTTCCAAAGGTCGAAGTTGGCCCTCCCCTTCCGGCGTTGTCTGAAGGAGTCATCAAAGATCTCAGCACAGATCAATCCTATGCTTATCGTATTGCCCAAGCAATAAGATCAGGAGAAGTGCCTCAGTCATTGGCTCTCTTGGAGATTGGACCTGTCAGTCACAGCCGTTGGTTAACTACAGCTCTTCGTTTCTGCAGGATTTGGATTTCCAAACACGAATTGAAGGGCAAAGTGCTGAAGAATTTGAGGTTAATTGTTGAATTTATTATTGGAGTTTATCTTCCCCAGTGGTTTAGTGTGAAACTTAATCCTATGTGGGTGGATGGGCCCAATCACCTTTTGTTTCAATTGCAGCTAGTAAGAACACAGAGGAAGGTAGTGAGGGACATCGTGTTACCTGTGGCAAGAAGGTCCGCTTGGTATGCTCGATCAGAAGCAGTTTTGCAAGCAATGCTTTGCAGTCAATGTACCAATCTCCGAACCGAGGCTGTAGAAGTCATTCTAAAGATTAGAGGAACGCTAATAGATGACGACCAGTTGGGAGACTGTTCGTTTCATTCAAGAAAAGTTCCCCCAATAAACGTCAATGCCACCAAATTGTCAGAATTGGTTGACTTGAGTTTGGAAGTCTTAGAGCCACCATTGACAACAAGTCTAACTAGCCAAGAATTGAGAAACCTTAAAGAGACTCCAATGCAGGTGCCGAAGTGGCCTTCCCACACTCAAAGTGTGGAGAGATGTGTGAAAATGGTCACAGAAGCAGCGGGCCATGTTTACAGCCACGAGAGGCGAGAAGGTTACATCAAAGCACAAATAGCAAGCAGACTACTGATGACAAGAAACCAAAGCAAAGAGAGTATGAAGGCATTGGTTACTTTCAAATAGACTACGGATAATAAAATATAATAATCTGAAACTTGAAACAGTAACATGTGTGCAAACGCTGGTTATGTTATAAATTCACAAATATGTACATTTAAAAATCCATTTGATGTAGGTAGGACTTATTATAAAAAAAAATTTATGCCAGAATATTGTTTTGCATGCTTAAAGACTACAATAAATTGCTACCAAATTACTCGATTTTCAATTTAGCCAGTTCACCCCCTAAATTGACACACCCTAATATATATACTATAGGTGTTTAGAGTATACTGTATACTGCACTAACAATATATTATAACAATTAAGAATATCGAATTATATATATATATATATATATATATATATATATATATATATATATATATATATATATATATATATATATATATAGTTTAGGGTTTATTTAGTTATTTTTCGCTTGCACTTATTACTATAATAATTTGTTTTCTTCTCTCCTGTTTAATTTAAGCCTTCACTGTTGTTTTGAGTAACTTTAGATTTCATGGATTTTCTCCAAAACTTATGTTGACATTTACATTCTAAAAAAACAATTAATGTCAAGACGTGTCCGTATTTCACACCTATAATAGTATATCCACTATTCGAACCTCCTCACCAATTTTGAATGGCGTCCCACAAGGTTCCATTCTCGGTCCTGTACTGTTCTTGTTGTACATAAAAGATATAATTCACTCCAGCACTCACATCAAATACAACTTATTCGCAGACGATAGTAATCTCTATGCCAGCAAATCAGATCTGCATTCCTTGAGAGAAATATGAACACTTATACTTATAATATAAATGAAAAAAACAAAAAAACAAATTACAACGAAGTGATAACCGTGGTAACATTCTGATATGTTCTTACTTCCACTATTTTACGTGTACTATTCCAGATGATACTAAATGTTACATAATACTTCCTTGAGGTAAATGTACAGTGTATAGAAGGTGCCTTCAAGAGAGCCCAGGCTCTCAACTGACTCAGTTAGGTGTACCAACTGTTACGCTGTCAGTGTAATCCGTCAGGTTTCAATATTCATCGTTCAAGGCTATGAAGATACTTCTTTCTTAGACTGTACTGTACATGACAGCAAAGGCCTATATGCGAACGAAGGTAATTTAAGGTAAATAGTAAACAGAAGCGCTTGTGGGAGATGCTGACATTGTACTGGGATATGAAGTTACAAGTTAGCGAAGACTGCCCGGACCTGTTGTAGGGAGGAACGCACGGATGAGAATCAATGGGTGTGAGTTATGTGAAGCATCTAGGGGAGTGTGTGAGGGTGTGTTGTCCATCTGGTCTTTCTGGCGGGAATGATGTGTGAATGAGAATAAAAATGGGTTACTGTCAGGTATAACCGAGACAAGGTGATGTAGAGTGGATATAGCCTCATATACTGTACTCGAACGATAATGAATTTATAACAGGTTCTAGGGAAGAGATGGGGATAATTATAGTCCGTCGTTGAGATGAAATTGACAGAGAATTTTAGAGACGAGCGATGGAAAAAGTACAGTGACGACAATTGAAAGTGAATATAAACTTCTGAAGCAGCTTCTCTATTTCCAGTTTATCAAAAAAAAAAAAGGAATTCCTAATAACTATGGAAACCTCAGGCTATGAATTCCACTCGGACAACTACACAGGAAGTTATCTGTGGTTGAAGTGTATTCCTCTACCAGTAGCAGGAACCTAGGAGCGAGTTACCAAGTCATGACACAAATAATTCCTCCAGAAATTCAACGGAATCCGGTTGAAAGTTAAAGACATGTGGGAAATGTTCCATCACTTACGGCGTCAACCTGGTGCGGACTCTGACCAGAAATTGTTTTATGATGTGTTTTGAAGTTGAGCATCCGGGTAGTGGAGAATTGTTCCCCTCTGTCCGGCTCTTTGTTAACCAAAAACAATATAATCCTTATTATGACCAGTCACAGTGAGGTTAGGCAGCTCTGCCCACTATTACAAAAGGCTATTGTGTACATGGATCTATTACACTTAATATACAAGACCTCTCAATATATGAAGTGAGTTTGGTTATAAGTTTACTGTATTGTATCACAGAACAAGAAAAAACATTATTTTATGCGATCACCAATATGGAAGTTGTGGTTGAAAGGGAAGAATAATAAATGTAAATCGTTTATACGTTTGTTTCGTTGTAGAACCAGTTTCCCGCACAACCAACTTGTGTTCATGTCTCACACTAGTGAGACGGAAAAGGTCATATTAGAAATATCATTCCCATTACGATAACATTATGTAACTGTTCAATATTTAGCTGTAAAGTTTATATAACAACGAAACAAAGACATCGAACATCACAGTAAATTTCCAGATATGGGAGAAATGTTTTCATCTGTTGTATAAAACCAATTTCCGGAATATCTTAAATTTATATAATTTACTGTATTGTACGAGAGTTAATGTAATCACGACAAAAACATGGAATTTTCTAGTGAATTTCCTGTATAAAACAGTAATAAATTTAGTAAAACTCCATGAAAGTAAAAATAAAAACAGGTTACAAGAGAACTCCAACTTTGTAGCAGCCAGCCAGAGTATAAATAAACTTTTCAACGTCGATGATGATATTCTCCATGCATAGCAAAGTTGCGGGCAGTAATGTTGGCACAGCTAAATTTATTTAAGTTTTGTGGAATTTTGTGAAGATGATTTTAAATATATTTGGTTTAGTGATAAAGGCCTTACATAAAGTAATGAACTTTTCTCCGGCAGTGTAAATAATAATAATAAACAGTTTATTAATAGAGTTGCAGCCGGTGGCTGAAAATATACAGACTTACATTTGATTTAGATATAATGATATAATATGCATTGAATACATTTACAGGGCTGTACAGTACATAAATCAGGAGTTGTTTATTATTTTAACAATAGATGGGATGGTTCTGTTCTTATATCTATCGGTGCGGGCTCTTATGGGCTGAATTTTGTTGTAGTGGCGGACTGCGCTAGTTGGGTGGGGGGCTGCAGGTGGCAGGAGGTGGTGATGACGAGGGTGGTGCAGTAGTCCACTGCCAAACCTTTCCAGTGCTTGGTGGTGGAGGTCACTGAGGGATGACATTTCCAGGGTGGAGAGAGCGTTGGTGAAGCCGGAGTATTCTGCGCCGAGCATGATTCTGCAGGCCCTTTTCTGTACCTTCTCTAGCTGACGTTGTTGGGTGGAGTTGAGAGAAGACGACCAGGCTGGTGACGCATACGTTAGTTTGGGGAGAATAAAGGCGTTGTAGATGGTCCTCGGCTCTGGCATGGGTGTGCGTGCGTGCGTGCGTGGTTTAGTGTGTGAGTGTGTTAATGTATGTTTGTGTTAATGTGTGAGTGTGTTAATGAGAGTGTTTTAGTTAGTTAGTGTGTGAGTGGGTTAATGTATGTGTGTGTTAATGTGTGAATGTGTTAATGTGAGTGTTTTAGTTAGTTAGTATGTGACTGTGTTAATGTATGTGTGTGTTAATGTGTGAGTGTGTTAATGTGAGTGTTTTAGTTAGTTAGTGTGTGAGTGTTAATGTGCGAGTTGTTTAGTGTGTGGGTGTTTTATGTAGTGTGTGAGTGTGTTAATGAGTGAGGGGTATAGGTAGTTAGTGTGTGAGTACGTTAATGTGTAAGTGTGTTAATGTGTGAGTTTATTAGATAGTCAGTGTATGAGTGTGATAGTGGGCCAGTGATCAAGTTTCAGACATAGACAAGAATTAAACTCCATATTAAAACTTAAATTCCAAACAACACATACATGAAAACTAATCAAACTATTCCTTTGACTTTCTGAAAAAAACTAAAATAAATATTCCTACACATCACGAGAGAAGTTAAACTGGAAAACAAAGACTGACTGTAAAGCGAGAAACACAGCTGTTGTGTGACTGTAACATGAGTAATGTACCTGTTGACTAACTATAAAGCGAGAAACACAGCTGTTGTGTTACTGTAACACAAGTAATGCACCTACTGACTGACTGCAAAGCGAGAAACACATCTGTTGTCTGGCTGGAATGTCCAGAGTTTACCCACAATATGAAGAGAAAATAGGTATGGATAATTTAAAGCTAAAACTAGTATATTAAAACTAAACAGATTTAAATAACTCATTCTGGAGAGGCGTAGACCAGTGTATATGATTATGTTATCTGTAGGATTAATGTGTCTCATTTGTGAATCTTTTTAATTATGAAACTCGAATTTTTTGATTAACGTTCATTAGTTACATGATGTGCGACGAGGGTGATGATGGACACGAGCGTCGAGCAGTGAGAGGGGCGGCCTTAACGAGGTGTCGGCCAGCTGACTGCTGGAGTGACGGTCTAGTGCCTGAGATCAGACCGAGGAAACACACACACCTGCCAACACTACGTGCTGGTAACCCTACCTGTGAGCCTGCCAACACTACGTGCTGGTAACTATACCTGTGAGCCTACTAACACTACGTGCTGGTAACCCTACCTGTGAACCTGACAACACTACGTGCTGGTAACTATACCTGTAAACCTGACAACACTACGTACTGGTAACCTTACCTATGAACCTGTCAACATTACGTGGTGGTAACCCTACCTGTGAACGTGACAACACTACGTGCTGGTAACTATACTCGTAGACCTGACAACACTACGTGCTGGTAACTATACTCGTAGACCTGACAACACTACGTGCTGGTAACTATACCTGCAGACCTGACAACAGACTCCTTGGCGCTGATTCTCTAAAAGTGTTGAGGAAAAATAACTAAATTGTTCACGTATCCTCATGTTAACTCAAGCAATGTAGAGAATAACGCTGCACAAGTCCTCGACAAACACCTTTTTTCCCTCTTTACCACCAACCGGACTGATGAAAATATAATGAAGTTGTATATTTTGTGAATCGGTTGGAAGAAGTAAATTGATTATCCTGAAGCTATCATAGTCCCGCGAACAAATGACAGCCAAATACGGGGACATATTCATCGCCACTGTCTGCCACACCTGCCAGCCCAACACAGTTTTCACACTCTATTCAACAATATTAAACTTATCCTTGGCATCAAGTATTTAACCAAACATTAAAAAACTATCAATAATGGTCGCACGACAGGTGAAGTAAACCCATGGTGGCGGGGGGGGGGGACTAATCTTCAGGTGATTAACCTTGAAACATTGTCTAAACTAAAATCGTCTTAGGAGTTTCTCGGTCTCCTCAGTCATACACCTATTTTTTTTTCCTGTGCGTCATAACACTATATCTCCAGGTATCTAATTCATCCTTCTCGTACCCAGTTCCTTCTCCACCCATGAACTCCCGATAACTGCTAATGGTCGAGACTTTATTTCCTCAGATTTGTCTTACGAAACTTCCTAATGAGCACCAAGGAAATTAATTAAAGGGCTCTTAAACGTGTAGCAGGTGGTATGAGCCGTAAAGAGGAACCACTCAGATATATTTCCCATATGAGGAACAAGGAATACCATACAAACAATCACAACTATACTGTACTTACTGGGTAAAGAAAAAAAAAATAAATGCCAACCAAAAGCTTTACTCTGCAGGTACTTAGGAGCTGTGAAGGGCCCGGGGATGGACGATAACGAAATATACTAGAATACGTGAACCAAGATGCTAGTGACTTCCTCTCAAGATTTCCCTGCCATTTCTTAAGATGTACGATAGTGCAGAGTTTAATTTTTTTGTGTATGTATTTTTCTGTTGGTTGATCAGCTAATTGGGCACCTGGGCCTTGAGAAATCTTAGTTCCGTTCATTTTTTATTTATTATTATTATTTTTTTTTTACAGATATTAGCCCACCAGGGCACGGGTTACTGACCCACCTCAGGGCCTGGGGGGCGAAAATATAATAACAATAATAATAATAATAATAATAATAATGATGATGATGATGATGATGATGATGATGATGATGATGATGATGATGATGATGATGATGATAATGATGATGATGATGATGATGATGATGATGATGATGATGGTGATGGTGATGGTGATGGTGATGGTGGTGGTGGTGGTGGTGGTGGTGGTGGTGGTGGTGGTGGTGGTGGTGGTGGTGGTGATGATGATGATGTGTTGTCAAAATAAGAGAAACAATTGAGACTCAGCAACTGTGTGTAAATGAGGCAGAAAGTCAGATGAGCAACCTGTGAGTTGGTCACAATTTTTGTGATGCTATATGACAGCAGGTTCTACCATTAGACAACACATTATGCTTCCAATATCTTCCCAGGCGGTAGTTCATCCCTGTTTGATAGCTGCCTACTACCAATGTAAGGTCACAGGCTAAGATTAAAGTTCAAGGACAAAGCTTAACATCAATGGTTAAGATCACAGCTTAAGATCAAAGGTTAAGGTCAAAGCTTAAGGTTAGAGATTAAGGTCAAAGCTTCAGGTTAAGGGTCAAGATCGCTGCTTAAGGCTAATTTGTAAGGTCACAGCCTAAGGTTAAAGTTCAAGGTCAAGCTTTAATATCAAAGCTTAAGGTCAAAGGTGAAGGTCAAAAGTTATGGTCAAAGGTCAAGGTTAAAGGTTAATGGTTAAAGTTAATGGTTATTGGTTAAGGTTAAAGGATAAGGTTAAATGTTAAGGTTAAAGGTTAAGGTTACAGTTTAATGTCACGAGAAAAAATCACCCAACATGGGGTTATCAATTCGTTTCTGTGAGTGAGCTACCACATGTCTCTTAGATATTCGTTTCATTTATAAAGTCTTCCACTGTCTCTTGGGGAAAGGTCTATTTTTTGTTACTGTTTTCTTTTTCTTGATCTTTATTCTTCAGCACAGACATAAGACACACACACGAGCACGACTTATACCCCATTGAGACACAACGACCCTAATCTTTGACATATCTAGTGAATTTCTTTGTCACAAACGTCAGGGAATTGACTTTTCCCAGTTGTAAGTGAATTATTACACTGCCATGGCAATGTAAGATCTGACTGCCACGTTATTGATTTTTCCTGGAACACTGTTCGCCAATTTTATTTTATTCAACTTATCCAATTTTATTAGTGAAATAGAGCAACATAACAGAGACTTAAATTATTAGCATCCTATTTATTTATCTCCGGTATTGTACAAGGCATTAATGTGTGTAGTTGGTTTGTGTTAATTAGTGGGAACAAGATTTAAACGGTATATCTAGTGTTAAGGTTTTATGGTCTCAGATATCACAGCAGAGATATATGAGGTGACACGACAGGCACATGGCTACACAATAGACACATCAGACGCAAGGCTACACCAAAATAGACACATTAGACACAAGGCTACACAATAGACACATCAGCCAAGAGGCTACACCACAATAGACACATCAGACATAAGGCTACACAATAGACACACTCAGCCAAGAGGCTACACAATAGACACATCAACACAAGGCTAAGAGGCTGTTAGTCTCTTAAGCAGTAACAGAACCGGAATATTTTATTGTATTCCACTAGAGAGGTATGAGTGACGGCTTGTATCGTATTGACTCGGTAGTGTAGGGCCGTAGTGGTGGTGCGGATCACGGTAGGAGTTACCTCCTCACCGGGTGTTTTCAGCAAATGTTAGGAGTACGAGCCCCAGTACTAGTAAATCTTATGGACTCTATTTCGAGCTGTGTGGCAACAATATACCCTGTGTTGTCAACAAAATGGTAAGAACCAGAGTCTGTGTTGTGTATTACTCCTACCGTATGAGTATTACAGTACACAGCACAGACACTTGAATACTCTCTAGTTTTTGTAGAACACATATAATTATACTGTATACTGTGTGGTACATGTTACCTCCAGGACACATGTATACTCTGCACTGTGCATTAGTTTTAAGACACATGGGACTCTATCATCTAAAAAACATGTTCATAATCTTATCTCATTACAATTTGTAATAAGTTATGTCATTCATAAAGATGAAACAAATATAGATCGGCAAATCATTCACAAAATACTATTATCGATTCCACATCTACCTCTGCTGTGCTGTCAGTGTCTTCACGACGCTCGTATATAAAGACGATGAGGAGATGCCTGTTATAAAATTAACTAAGAGTAGGACAGCACTTCCTACATCCCCCGCACATTAGTTCCCTCGTCCGACGATAAAAAACAGTGTTGAATTTGAGGAGACCTTCACGTGTGGGTGGAGCATGATGGGCCTGTCAGACTGTTAACTTCGACTCCACCACTCCCCTTCATATACTACAGCAGCTGGGGTGAGGTTGTCAACACACTCTCCTCTGAGTCGATGAACCCCTTTAGGTAGAAACCTTCCATCTTCTTGGTGATGATGAACTAGTCTTGGGGTTTTCAAAGGATAAGGTTTTTTTTTTCAGTCCTTTCTGACACTGATCTTCCCTCTGGTTGTTGTCTCTCCTCCCCGAGTGATGGAGGGAGCGAGCACGACACACTGAAGGCTGCGGCAAATGTATCATATTTTCATCTATTTAACAAATATATTCTGTATAGTCCCCAAAAGTGTTAAAAGGAAAAGTTTTTGTTGGTCTTCGGACTTGTGTGCACAAAAATATAAACATTACTGTATGGATGAGGGTGTCATAAAGCTTCTTGTAGACAGGTTTTGAGATAAAAAAATACAGACTACAATGTTTCTCTGTCACCCAAATATCAACTTGGCATCACTACAGTATCAGTATCTGAGGAGGTGTCTTGATCGACCCTTTCAAGATTTTCTTGATCTGTTTCTGAATGGCCTTCTAGAAATGTCCTGCGACCTTTACCACAACCTTTCCTATACAGTTTCCTAAACTTTTACCACACAAAGCTGAGCGCCTTACAAGTTACGAGCTTTTATTACAATTACTTTCCGGCAGCCACCAGCGCACACCACATACTTCACTGTTACGGTGACAGGAGAAAGTGAACAGCCAAGTGCCTAAGCTACCAGAGCGTGAATGAGTGACCAGGCAAGGGCGTTCACACAAAGCTCCACTTCATTTGCAGCTCCACTTCTTTGGCTTAACCACAGCACATGGTTTGCTGAACTCTAACGGAAGACATATATTTTTCTTGGTTCAGACAGTTACGTATATGGAATTGTATTTTGGATGTTATAAATAAAATTTTCATGTGTTTGGCATTTCATTTATTGTCATGACCCTTTTATGATCTTTAAGTGAGTTCTAACTCGTATTAGAACATAACAGTCCGCTAATACTTCTTCCCAATGGCAACAAGAACATTCTGAATAATGTATAAATCTACGAAACACGCATAGTACCTCTCTCAGATTACAAGAGCAGTACACACTAACGTTACAAGCGCCTCTCCCACATGAAGACTCGGAACATATTTTTAATGGATACTGTTCTTGTATACTCGCTTATGTGTGTTTGCGTCCCATTCGACTGTCAAGAACTAGAGTCCGCATTTCCCATGCAATTCTCAAGTAATGTCTTCATTATCTTTGTTTCCATTATTAGTATTGTGCTCTTACCTGCCCTATGTTGATTTACGTGGAAATCTGGTTCGTGTGACAATTTCAATCTGGCTAAGACTGTTAAAAAAAAAAAATTCCCCGTGTGGTATCTTTGGATCTTTTGTTTGTGTCGTCTTTTGTTTGTGTTGTGTCTTGTTTGTGTGTTGTCCTTTGTGTGTTGCTTTTGTTTGTTTTGTATTTTGTTTGCCTATTGGCTTTTGTTTATGTGTAGTTTTTTGTTTGTGTGTTGTCTTTTGTTTCCGTGTAGTCTTTTGTTTCCGTGTTATCTTTTGTTTGGCGCGAGATATTTGCGTTCCTCTGAGCACAACAACAACAACAAAAAATCGTGGGTTTCGAATAGAGAAAATATGATCAATTCTTTTGTAAGTTTCAGCTGTTAAGACGTCACACTCCTGGAGACTGTGACCAACATACCGGCCACTCCCCAGCAGTACACCTCCGGGACTATTATAGGGTATTGGCGAGTAGAGTTAAAACCGAGATAAGGAAAGCAAAGAGGAATAATGAGGTAAGGATAGCAAGGGAGGCGAAGACAAACCCCAAAGGATTCTACCAAATGTATCAAACTAAAACACGAGAAAAGATTGGTCCAATACGGTCAGACTCCGGCGAGCTCACTGATAACGACGGAGAAATGAGCAATAATTTGAATAAATATTTTTCAACAGTTTTCACCACCGAAAATCTAAACATGATACCCGAGGCACCGACTCTATTCAGAGATAGTGAAGAAAACAAATTAAGTGAGATAGTAGTGACTAGTAACAATGTTAGTAAGCAAATAGACAAACTAAAGCCAAATAAGTCACCTGGTCCCGATGAGATATTTGCCAGAGTATTAAAGGAATGTAAGGAAGAGCTTAGTATGCCCTTAGCAAAGTTGTTTAACATGTCCTTAAAAACAGGTGTAGTACCAGATTCCTGGAGGATAGCGAATGTAATACCGATTTTCAAGAAGGGGGATAGATCACTATCCTCTAACTACCGCCCAATCAGTCTAACATCAATAGTAGGCAAATTACTGGAAGCAATCATTTCAAACTCTATCGAAATCACCTGGAGAAGCACCGATTGATCAATGATTCCCAGCTTGGCTTCACCGGACGTTCTTGCCTAACTAATCTATTAACATTCTTTTCATCAGTTTTCGAATCAGTGGACGAGGGGCACAATTATGATGTGGTATATCTCGACTTTAGCAAAGCCTTCGACAGAGTCCCCCACGAAAGACTAATTAGAAAGGTAGAAGCTCATGGCATCAAAGGTGACATCCTTAAATGGATTAGGGCGTGGTTACAGGACAGGAAACAGCGAGTGAGCATTAACGGCACTTAGTCCCATTGGAGCAACGTCACAAGTGGAGTTCCCCAAGGCTCAGTACTTGGACCATTATTGTTTATTATATACATAAACGACATAGACATCGGCATAGACAGCAACATAAGTAAATTTGCTGATGACACTAAAATAGGACGTGTTATCAAATCTGACGAGGACTCGGCAAAACTACAGGAAGATCTAAACAAATTTTTCGAATGGTCTGAAAAATGGCAGATGAAATTCAATGTCGACAAATGTAAAGTACTCAGTATAGGAGATGTAAACAGGGAAACCAGATACCAGATGAACAACGATGCCACAGAGAAATCCGACTGCGAGAGATTTAGGAGTAATGATAAGTAGGAACCTTAAGCCAAGTAAACGATGTGTTTTTGCTCGTAACAAGGCTAATAAAGTACTTGGGTTCATACAAAGGAGTGTTAGTTACAAGACTAGCGAGGTCATCCTAAAACTGTATCTTGCTCTTGTGAGACCACACCTGGATTACGCAGTTCAGTTCTGGTCACCGTATTACAGAATGGATATAGAATCCTTGGAAAGAATTCAGAGGAGAATGACAAGACTAATCCGGGCATTAGGAACCTTGAGTATAGAGACAGGTTAAAGCATCTTAATTTGCACTCCCTCGAGAGACGTAGAGCGAGGGGCGACCTGATAGAGGTGTATAAGTGGAAGACAGGGCTAAACAAAGGGGACATTATAAAGGTACTCAAATTATCCAACCAGGAGCGAACTCGTAACAATGGTTTTAAATTAGACAAATTTAGATTTAGGCGTGAAATAGGTAAACACTGGTTTGGAAACAGAGTAGTGGATGAATGGAACAATATACCAAATAGGTTGGATGCTCATATGAGCAATAGGGGTTGGGTGTAAACGGGACTGCCCAGTATGGGCCAATAGGCCCGCTGCAGTTTCCTCCATTCTTATGTTCTTATGTGGTGCTAACGTGTTGTTCACTTGGACTGTCTCGGGTTGGGGCTAAAATGATATACAATTATAGTACAAATTTAAAATTGAGGTAAAAAAAATCATCTCACGAAAAGACAGAATGGGAACCACATCATATTTCATAAAATTTGATCAAAGTAAATAAAATTGTGCCGTTTATAAACTCAATGGCGATTAAATTTTGTTTAAAAATAGTGTTTCTCTTCCACAATTTTCTTCAGTTGTTTTGTGTAAGGTGGTGACGCTGCTGGTAATTTAAGTATGTTTGTTTGTGTGGAAGCCGCCAGGTGCCCAACCTGTGGCGGTGAACAGTCTTTATAAACCCAAACTTTTGCACAGTCGTGTTTAGATAAATAAAATATAAAAAATATAAAAAGTAAAGCTGAGTGAAGTTATTCTCCAAAAGTTATTACGACGTGTTAATGAAGCGCACGTGTGGGAATTTGTTTAATGTAATTGACACATGGCCGAGGTGCAGGAAAGAAACATTCCCGTGTGTTATACTCGCCTGAAGGTAATGGTCTGGACCCGCTTCACTCCCTTCAACACCACGAAAAAAGGAATAACAACGGAACCATAAAATTGGTATAACACGAAAATTTTAGATTTAAGAGCACAAAAGAAAACCAAACAGGAAAAATAATAGTCTTATTTTCTGAACTACAAAGATGCCCTGCCCCCCGGCCGGAAAGTCGGGATGGGAGAGACTAATATAATTATTTGTTTTCGCTTCTTCAGCAAGACCTTGACTTTAATGCAGATAGTTGAACATCCCAGACACAGTTCACTTTGCATCTCAATGTTCAGTGTTGGAATATGTAAATGAGAGAGAGACAGTTCCCTCCTGATAACACAACACTACAACTGCACGCCTTGAGAATGCAGTACCGAGTATAGCATAATGTACGAGAGTTTGTAAACACGAGCGACGTAAACAATTACTTGTCGTACCAAGTATTATTGTGAGTATATCCTGCGCGTGAAAATTTTTACTGTTTTATCATTATTTAGTCCAGGGTGTGAGCCGTAGGCAAAATCTATGTGTACTGTTAAAGCTTGCATAGAGATAAATTTCTTTTATTTATAATTACCGTATAATGATGTGGAAATAACACGTCAGTTTATTATATCGGTATGATCTTTATACGAGTTAGTCGTTAAACAGATCCGGACACTGTTTCTCCTCTCACTCATTACACACACTATCTTTCTCTCTTCATTATATCATTAGTTTCCCCTTACCTCCTCTTCCATACGATTTCCTCTAGTTAGATATCGTTATGATCTTCCCATATTCACCCTCTCTTTTGACACACCATAAATTTATTTGTCTAAAATACGTGTTTCTTCACCTTGTCTACATGTTAAACTACACATCTCATCGACAATACATCCATTAGAATAACTTGCTCTCTCTTTCTATACCATTCTGCAGCCACACACACTTATATTACACTCATTTACCTCAGGCTAAGTGCAAAGTATGTCCTCTCTCTAACGACCCCCCCCCCACACACCTACATGCTCAAAATCTTACGTTTAATGACTCTTTATAGCATCAGTTCCTCATCTTCGCTAAGGATAAACACAAGATATAATCCCATAACCTTTCTGACTTGTCAAACTTTAGCCACACCTCACACACTAATTCCCTCCTCTTGAACCCCGCCACCTCATTCTTCTCTTTTTTTGTCATAATTAATAATCTTTTCTAAATCCTTCATATGTATTAAATAAAATGACTTGCTCTAAATATATAATTATCACTTCTTTACTAATGTTTCTTCTCATCTTATATTACTTTCCATAATTTCCCTTGTAGTGCCATCCATAAAAAGATTAAGCTCTCTCACTAAAACTTTACCAGTCAATTCTATATATTTCCTAACATAGTCGTACACTAAAAATTATTTCGGTGTTTCTATTAGATCCGTCGACAGTTATAACAAAGCATTTCTCAGTCATGAGGGTTTTTCTTTTTTCAAGTGGACTTCTTTAACAAAAATTATCATCATATTACAAATATCCGACCCATGCATCCAATTACCTTTCTAAAACAAATCCCCAACTCCCTCTCCCTTTACCACTTTAGTCCTTTATACACCTCACAAGCAAAACCTAAATTATTATACAAGGGACACCAACCATACTCACACTGTTCTTTGGTGAATTTCCCCTCTAACTTGCCTTCAGAATTTTATATCAAGCCTCAGTGAACTAACTTTCTCTTTCCCTTAAACATATTCCCTGTTATAGAGTAATAAAGCATCAGGCCCTGGTAGTGCTTGTCTTGCTGTGTTTTCTATTTTAAAGTTTAGTAATCAATGAAAGTCAGCATCAAGACCTTACACATTAAAAGCCTCCATATTATTCTACTCTCCATAGTCTGGTCACTGTTCTTGTCTGGGTCGAGTTTGTGCATAATATATCTATAATTAGGTGGTAATAATGCTCCAGAACAACCATGGAGACTCGCTAGCCCACTAATTAGCAGTGTTAATGAGCTCCAAGTGCGTATACCCACAGGTGTGTTTGGGAAGTACCTTTATGACAAAAACAAACAGCCCACCCCCCAGTTCTCCAATACCTTTACTTGTTTACAGTACAGTATCAGCGTGACTGTACAGGTACTAGGTAACATGATTCTATTCCCAGAAAAAATATTATTAGCTTCGATTTATATATATATATATGTATATATATATATATATATATATATATATATATATATATATATATATATATATATATATATATATATATATATATATATATATATATATATATATATATATGCATGTCTTCTAAAAACAACAATATCACGAAATATATATCAAGTTCTCTACAAATGGTCGAAATAAAACAAAGTGAAAAATACTGACTATGATGCAACGGACGTAAATATTTGTCTGTGTAATAACCGAAAGAATTACTGAGTGTAAACGAGTACGCGAAATTGTGTGTGTATTGGTATGTGTGTGTGTGTGTGTGTGTGTGTGTGTGTGTGTTTGTGTGTGAGAGAGAGAGAGAGAGAGAGAGAGAGAGAGAGAGAGAGCAGGCTTAAATGAAGTCACAAAGAAGATCTGATGAGAAACACTAATGGAATGTCCACACATTCTTCTTACCCAGCCTGACATTCACCTTCAGTATATCTTCCACCGTGTAGTAACCCTGAACAAAGGGGAATTCTCACTCGAGTCGCTCCACTCTATATTATTTTACCCCCCAAAAAGAAATCAAAATCAGTTGACGCATTATATATGTAATTTGAATATTGAAATAACCCAATTTTTTCTTCTTTAGACAAAAGGGTATAAGGATCTAACTAGCCCATTACTCTCCCATAGAGCAGTTAGTCCCAGGAACGTAAAAGGAAGGTCACCCACCCCTACCCTGTGTGTGCTCGTTACCAGTTAAAAACGATAATAAAGGAAACGCAGATAAATATCCAAGATAATAATATAAAGCTGAATGATATGAAAATGAATGAATGACACTGATCTGGTGGGTGACACAGGAGAATGAGTTAGCAAACTATTTATGGTGAATGTGTTGAAAGAGAATGTTAGTGAATGGCTTATGGTGAATGTATTGTAGGGGATTACTAATTAATGTATAATGTTAGTGTTTGATTTATGGTGAATGGTGATGAAAAGGAGATGGTATGTAAACGTTAGTTAGGAGGGAGAAATGATAAAGGAATGTAGATCATTAGGTATAAATTAATAGTTGTGTCAGCAAAGTCAACCCTAGCTGATGAAGGTAATCGTATAAGAGTCCAAGTACTTATAGAGGCAATATGTATATTTTGAAATGTGTTGAGGAAGAAAACGGTATCAAACGCGGTGAAGTTGTGGATGAACTGAGGAAAGAAAGTTGAGCCGCCATTACAAAGGTTGGAGGGAAAATAGAAAATTATAAAAGAACAGTAATTGGTAATGGTACTGTCTGCTGGATGATCAGAAGGAAATTAATATTACAAATGTAAATAAACCTATCCAAAAGTCACTTAAGATAATATTATTCACTTCTGTGGTTTCAAGCAACTCAGTCACCCTTCCTACAGGATAGATCTCTTCCCAAGCGACTATTGTGTTTGGAAACCTGAAATTCCACCTCCGAAAGAGTCGCTTTCACGGTGATGAAGAGGTGCTGGAGGCTACTGAACAGTGGTTTAAGGAGTAGTTAGTCTGGCGGAGTGAGTGTGAAGGACAAGTGTACAGAAGCTACAGGAGGTTGTCTTGGAAAATGAATTAGGAGTTGCTTTATGTAAGGGCGGAAACGCTCTTCCTGCTCGTTACCGTTGCTAACTCTCTCGTTTGCTGCTGCGACCAACACTTGGAGGGATTGGACAGAGGTGGGAACGGCAGCTGCTACCTGTGTCACACCAGATCCTACTCAGCCATGAGTGCTGTCACTACCTTCCCCCGCTGTTCGTCAAATTCTGGCTGTGATCTCATCAAGGCTCGGGACTCGTGGGCTGTGTCCGCAGACCTTCACCTATCGACTGTCAATTCTCTGGACATCTACCACTACCCCATACCACGACCGTCAGTTCATCTCCTCCGTCTGTGCCCATGTGTTCTCCTGCCATATCAAGACATCAGCCACTGTCGCTCGAGTATGGAGTTGAATGGACGCTTCCCCCTGAGTGTGGATCACCTTGTTCGAGAACCTTCCCCAGGGCCACTGTCATAGGAAATATCTGTTCATTGTTTGATTCTTTTGTTGTTTGATTCCTTTAATTGCTGACTCCCTTTTATTGTTTGATTCTATCAGTTGTTGACTCCCATTAATTGTTTGATTTCATTAATTGTTTGATTCCATTAATTGCTTGATTCTATTAATTGCTGACTCCCATTAATTGTTTGCTTCCTTTGTTTGCTTCCCTCACACCAGTGGTGTGAGGGTTGGCTATTATATCTAATGCTTCATTAAGACCAATCCCCACATGTGAAGGGACCCATACAAATTGAACATTATGGCCATTTTTCCTTATTGTATTTACTAATTTTCTACATGAACCAATAATGTGTCCAAAGACTGGACTCCCACTGTTCAAAGAATCCAAAGCTGCCCTACTATCAACAAAAAAATATGCATCTTTATACCTCTTTACAACATTTTCCAATCCTACTAACATTGCATATAACTCAGCTTGTGTTGATGAAATAAAACTGCTCAACCGAAGTCCAATTTTGATGTCATCATTTCCTTGTTCTGTGTACTGTCTTATAAGGATCCCGCACCCTGCCCTGCCACTTGACATAACTGAACCGTCACAATATACATGCAATGTGTTTATTTTAGGCAAATTACTAATCTTATTCCCATATAAAGCCCTTAACTGTCCTGGTTCATGTAATGATTTCTTCATTGTGAGAGGCACTATGTCTAACTCTACTTCTCGTTCTTCCCAGGGTGGATTCATACAACTTTTCTGAACAGCTGTACACCAGTCTGCCAGATTACATTTTTTAATAATATTTACTAATCCATTCATGTATCCTCTCTTGCCTTGCCTGCAGAAGGTCCTCTTATTTTGTAAACCATCATTTATATCTTGTACAAATTTACCCCCACTGTTCCCTTTCATTAATCGAACTGCTGCAACTGTATTAATTTCATTGACCCTCTGTGAAATGCTCTGTAACCCTAGTTCCATTTTCATTATCTCAATCATTGCATTCTTTTGACACCCTAAAATTATTCTCATTGCTTCATTTTGCATGATCTCAAGCTTCCGTAACCTTCCTTCACCAGTACAAGAGAGGACAGGTGCTGCATAGTCTATAAGTGATCTGATGGTAGAAATATACATCATTCTCAGTATGGGTACCCCAGCACCTTTAACACAACATGCTAGAGCCTTCAAAGGCTGTAGTCTTGCTCTACATTGAGTGAGGACATGATATATTTCTGCCTCTTTACTTTCACTAGTAAAGCCAATATACATTCCTAAATATTTATACTTTGACACTTTCTCTACAATTTTTCCATTTAGAAAAACGGATTCAGTTCCTCTTCCTTTACATTCACACTTGGTTTTTTCTTCATTGATAACTAAGCCCATCTTTTGAGAAAGAACACTAAAATTATTTAATGCAATCTGCAAATTTTTTTACAGAGTTTCCTTGAAATAAGATGTCATCTGCATAAATGATGGTTACAACTCCTCTGGGATATTTGTGTGAGGCTATCTTGTTCATTAACACATTAAATAACATTGGACTCAATACTCCCCCTTGGGGAGTGCCTAGTTCAAGTGCTCTTTCCTCAGACAAACATCCCTGATACCATACACAGATTCTCCTTCCATGCAAGTAGTCACCTATCCAGTGTAACAACTTTCCTGATACCCCTAGAGCAGCCAGCTCATTCATAACTACTTCACTGTGAGCTTTATCAAATGCTCCTTGTAAATCCACAAAAACTCTACATCTGTCTGCATCATTTGATAAACATTTTATAACACAGTCTAAAGTACATTTCCCTTCCAAAAAACCAAATAAATTACAAGATAGATTTTCCCCCACAATATATACAAGCCTATTTAATAATACTCTCTCCATCATCTTGGAAAAACAAGATGTTAAAGACACTGGCCTGTATCCACCAGTTGCCTTAGGGACAGGAATAACTATCGCTTTCTTCCATTCTGTTGGTAATCTACCCTCTGTATAGCTCATGTTGAATAAATCTAATAATGGACTATTTTCCATACCAACTAAGCAGTTCAAAATTTCATATGTCACACCATCTTCGCCTGGTGCTGTAGATTTTCCTTTTTTAACAGCATTTAATAACTCATCTTTAGTAATATCTACACATGTTACATCACAAATATTTAGAGCTGATGAAATATATCTTCTTCTTTCATTTTGCCACTCATCTAATGCTTCTATTGTCCTGTTAGGCAGGGAGGCAACACTAGCTGCTTTAGCCCATTTGTCAACCAGTTTATTAGCTTCTTCCTCTGGATGAGGATGACTAATAAAATTACTCCTTTTTCCTCTAATTTTGTTAATATCCTGCCATATTTCTTTGAGATTTTTACTCTCCCCAATGTGCTGTGCAAAATCTTGCCAATATTTCTCCCTTGCCTCCTTCCTAGCCTGCCCACATATTTTGGCTATATCCATGAAGATTTCCCTATCTTCTTCTCTTCTACCATTCTTTACCCAATCTTTATGTGCTGCCCTTAACATTTGTGTCCATCCCTTCAACATTTTGTCATTGGTATAGCAGTGTTTCCTAGCCCCATGTCTCTTATCATTTATTTTTTTCTGTGTTGACTTAGTTAAATATCTTTCTATCTCCCCAACTAAGTCATTATAAAAGCTATCCATACAGACTGGTGTATAATTTCTGTACCATTTCTCTATATTTTGAGTAAACACTTGAGTGTCATCCTTGTTTAGTTTCAATCTCTTCCTCCTATATCTCACCTGTCTCTTCCCTAATGGTAATTGAACATATACAACAAAATGGTCACTGACTAGCTCCCTTATTATCTCACATTCTCCCTGGACTCCATGACTGCTTATCATGCAAGCATAGTCTAACCTTCCTCCTTTAATATGAGTCACTTCCTTATTTCCTAACAAGTAAGCATCTGGGTGATCTTGTAAAAATTGCCAAAATTTTATACCATTACTATTAATTCTCCCCATTGTTTCGAGTCTTGGATGTCGAGCATTAAAATCTCCTACAGCCAAAGTTGAGTCCAAAAACATGCAATCTGGTAAGAAGTTGAGGTCAAAACAGCCTCCAGAAATATACAAATTTGCCATGTTCAATTCTCCTTCCTTCAAATATAACTTTATACAGACACGATCTATTCCTTGTACTCTACTCGGGCTTCCAACTAGTTCTGCTGGTATGGAATTCTTAATGTATGTTGAGACTCCTCTTATACCTTCACCCGAATAGAGATGAAATCCCTTATATCCAGACAGTTTAAGCAGGTCGCCTTTCCTGTCCCCAGTCTCTTGAAGGGTAATTATATCAATATTATTTTTAAGGGTAAAGTAATGTACATCTGTCACTCTATTTTGTAGACCATTAACATTCCAGGACATTATCTTAAGGCTAGCTAGATCCAGGATTAATATTTACACATTTTATATCCTTTCCAATCAGATTCTTTAAGAAGGCCCAATCCTCCTGCACAGATTCCCATTTCCTCAAAAGTTTTTCTTTATCAGCATCTTTACACTTTACCAACACATTTTTAAAACTTTCAGTTGTTGCTCCCTGCACTACACAATCCTTTATTTTCCTCTCCTTCCCTTTAATACTTATTTTAAGCACTGAATTTTTCAAAGGCTTGAGCTCTTCACTTTCCTCTTTTCCTTCTAATTCTACATTCTTCACAGCTTTGTTTTCCCTTTCTTTATTTATCACTGTATCAAGTCTTTTCTCTATCACTTCTATTTTCTGACCTAACTTTTGCAAAACCTGAAACATCTTACGCACCTCTTCTCCCAGAATTTCTTGCACAGTTTTATCACTAACCTGGAGGGCTGCACCACTACTCTCACTTGCTACTTGTTTATTACTCTGTTTGTTCCTGGCATCAACAACTCTTCCGGCCGCAAGCGCAGTCCTTATCCTTCTTGAATCTTCATGCCAGGCATTCTCAGGGATCACTGTCTGTGTGTTCTCCTGCTGTCTTGTCACTGTCAAACCACACCATACTTCTTCAGTGTTCTCTGAATAATTCCTTTGTTGGTCACTTCTCATACGTGGCCTCATCTCGCATGCAATTGAACTAGCATTGTGAGTTTTACCACAATTACAACAACAAGGCTTCACTTTCTCTCCTGCTTTGATCTTGTCCTTACAGTTGCTAGATTCGTGCCTCTTCCCACAGAATCTACAACGTGGGTCCAGTTGACAGCTCCAAGCCTTATGTCCCCATCTGCAACACTTGAGACACATTATTGGTCCCTCCACATATAGTGCCCCCTTCCTATACCCTGCTCCTGTGATGAACACTTTCTCTGGAACCTTTCCTCTCATTAGACCAATAACCTGGCTTCTCTCTTCGCCCCTTATTAAATGCCTCTTGACCCAAACAAATCTTTCGTCATCCAATAAGTATTCTGGATCTAGTATTACAGGGTACCTGAAGATTATAACCTTTGTAAGTAGTATGTCGCTCTCCTCTGGCAAAACCATCAGTAATCCCTTGTACCCAACAGTTGTCAACATTTCCACAGCCTCCATGGTCCCCACTGTAAGATAAGGCTTGTGTGTGCCTTCTTTCAAAAGAGGCTCAAAGCTGCGATGCTCCCGTCCTAGTTGTACGGCCCATTTTAATTTTTCAAGGAAGGTCATCGGGCATGACTGTGGAAAAATTAATCTCTTCCTGACACGACCAACTTCACCTTGTGTGTGTTCTTGTCTGCTTCCTTCAAATTCCATACTTTGCTCTGTTCTTGATCCATTCTCCACTGTCTCCTTACTGTTATTTCCATTATTATTACCACCCACACACGTTTTTTGTCCTAGATGTTTTTGTCTCTTCTCCTCTCTCACTTCTCCGCTTTCACTGTCCTCTTGCCAGCTTGTCTCCCTCATCCTTTTAGAAATTTCTTTCTTATTCACTACCTCTTGTTGTAGCTGTATTTTCTCACTTTCGAACTTCCCTTGTGCTTCATCACTCGTATTTGACTCATCACTACTCAACTCAAGGTCTTCAAGAACTTCGTCCAATACTATCTTTTCTTTACTCTTCCATGTAGAGTTCTTAAGCGATAATTCACTTTCCATGGGGCAATGTTGACATCCCACAACACCCAGCCAGGAGTGATGGGACCCCGAGCAGTTATTTTCGTAAGGTAAACAGTAAGTTCCCAACACCAAAGTTGCTTGACGATACTTATCTTATCCTCAGGTCCTTATACACAAGTAGGTAAGTCTATATATCCTTCAGATAATGTAATAGGCTCGAAAACATCCCAAATTTGGGAGCTAGCACTCACAGCTGTGTTTACCGTACTAAAAAAAATGGCCGCTCTTAGAATAACTTGCTCTCTCTTTCTATACCATTCTGCAGCCACACACACTTATATTACACTCATTTACCTCAGGCTAAGTGCAAATTATGTCCTCTCTCTAACGACCCCCCCCCCTCCACACACCTACATGCTTACGTTTAATGACTCTTTATAGCATCAGTTCCTCATCTTCGCTAAGGATAAACACAAGATATAATCCCATAACCTTTCTGACTTGTCAAACTTTAGCCACACCTCACACACTAATTCCCTCCTCTTGAACCCCGCCACCTCATTCTTCTCTTTTTTTGTCATAATTAATAATCTTTTCTAAATCCTTCATGTGTATTAAATAAAATGACTTGCTCTAAATATATGATGAACATCCTCTGCCTAAAACTTTACCAGTCAATTCTATATATTTCCTAACATAGTCGTACACTAAAAATTATTTCGGTGTTTCTATTAGATCCGTCGACAATTATAACAAAGCATTTCTCAGTCATGAGGGTTTTTCTTTTTTCAAGTGGACTTCTTTAAAAAAAATTATCATCATATTACAAATATCCGACCCATGCATCCAATTACCTTTCTAAAAAAAATCCCCAACTCCCTCTCCCTTTACCACTTTAGTCCTTTATACACCTCACAAGCAAAACCTAAATTATTATACAAGGGACACCAACCATACTCACACTGTTCTTTGGTGAATTTCCCCTCTAACTTGCCTTCAGAATTTTATATCAAGCCTCAGTGAACTAACTTTCTCTTTCCCTTAAACATATTCCCTGTTATAGAGTAATAAAGCATCAGGCCCTGGTAGTGCTTGTCTTGCTGTGTTTTCTATTTTAAAGTTTAGTAATCAATGAAAGTCAGCATCAAGACCTTACACATTAAAAGCCTCCATATTATTCTACTCTCCATAGTCTGGTCACTGTTCTTGTCTGGGTCGAGTTTGTGCATAATATATCTATAATTAGGTGGTAATAATGCTCCAGAACAACCATGGAGACTCGCTAGCCCACTAATTAGCAGTGTTAATGAGCTCCAAGTGCGTATACCCACAGGTGTGTTTGGGAAGTACCTTTATGACAAAAACAAACAGCCCACCCCCCAGTTCTCCAATACCTTTACTTGTTTACAGTACAGTATCAGCGTGACTGTACAGGTACTAGGTAACATGATTCTATTCCCAGAAAAAATATTATTAGCTTCGATTTATATATATATATATGTATATATATATATATATATATATATATATATATATATATATATATATATATATATATATATATATATATATATATATATATATATATATATATATATATATGCATGTCTTCTAAAAACAACAATATCACGAAATATATATCAAGTTCTCTACAAATGGTCGAAATAAAACAAAGTGAAAAATACTGACTATGATGCAACGGACGTAAATATTTGTCTGTGTAATAACCGAAAGAATTACTGAGTGTAAACGAGTACGCGAAATTGTGTGTGTATTGGTATGTGTGTGTGTGTGTGTGTGTGTGTGTGTGTGTGTTTGTGTGTGAGAGAGAGAGAGAGAGAGAGAGAGAGAGAGAGAGAGAGCAGGCTTAAATGAAGTCACAAAGAAGATCTGATGAGAAACACTAATGGAATGTCCACACATTCTTCTTACCCAGCCTGACATTCACCTTCAGTATATCTTCCACCGTGTAGTAACCCTGAACAAAGGGGAATTCTCACTCGAGTCGCTCCACTCTATATTATTTTACCCCCCAAAAAGAAATCAAAATCAGTTGACGCATTATATATGTAATTTGAATATTGAAATAACCCAATTTTTTCTTCTTTAGACAAAAGGGTATAAGGATCTAACTAGCCCATTACTCTCCCATAGAGCAGTTAGTCCCAGGAACGTAAAAGGAAGGTCACCCACCCCTACCCTGTGTGTGCTCGTTACCAGTTAAAAACGATAATAAAGGAAACGCAGATAAATATCCAAGATAATAATATAAAGCTGAATGATATGAAAATGAATGAATGACACTGATCTGGTGGGTGACACAGGAGAATGAGTTAGCAAACTATTTATGGTGAATGTGTTGAAAGAGAATGTTAGTGAATGGCTTATGGTGAATGTATTGTAGGGGATTACTAATTAATGTATAATGTTAGTGTTTGATTTATGGTGAATGGTGATGAAAAGGAGATGGTATGTAAACGTTAGTTAGGAGGGAGAAATGATAAAGGAATGTAGATCATTAGGTATAAATTAATAGTTGTGTCAGCAAAGTCAACCCTAGCTGATGAAGGTAATCGTATAAGAGTCCAAGTACTTATAGAGGCAATATGTATATTTTGAAATGTGTTGAGGAAGAAACGGTATCAAACGCGGTGAAGTTGTGGATGAACTGAGGAAAGAAAGTTGAGCCGCCATTACAAAGGTTGGAGGGAAAATAGAAAATTATAAAAGAACAGTAATTGGTAATGGTACTGTCTGCTGGATGATCAGAAGGAAATTAATATTACAAATGTAAATAAACCTATCCAAAAGTCACTTAAGATAATATTATTCACTTCTGTGGTTTCAAGCAACTCAGTCACCCTTCCTACAGGATAGATCTCTTCCCAAGCGACTATTGTGTTTGGAAACCTGAAATTCCACCTCCGAAAGAGTCGCTTTCACGGTGATGAAGAGGTGCTGGAGGCTACTGAACAGTGGTTTAAGGAGTAGTTAGTCTGGCGGAGTGAGTGTGAAGGACAAGTGTACAGAAGCTACAGGAGGTTGTCTTGGAAAATGAATTAGGAGTTGCTTTATGTAAGGGCGGAAACGCTCTTCCTGCTCGTTACCGTTGCTAACTCTCTCGTTTGCTGCTGCGACCAACACTTGGAGGGATTGGACAGAGGTGGGAACGGCAGCTGCTACCTGTGTCACACCAGATCCTACTCAGCCATGAGTGCTGTCACTACCTTCCCCCGCTGTTCGTCAAATTCTGGCTGTGATCTCATCAAGGCTCGGGACTCGTGGGCTGTGTCCGCAGACCTTCACCTATCGACTGTCAATTCTCTGGACATCTACCACTACCCCATACCACGACCGTCAGTTCATCTCCTCCGTCTGTGCCCATGTGTTCTCCTGCCATATCAAGACATCAGCCACTGTCGCTCGAGTATGGAGTTGAATGGACGCTTCCCCCTGAGTGTGGATCACCTTGTTCGAGAACCTTCCCCAGGGCCACTGTCATAGGAAATATCTGTTCATTGTTTGATTCTTTTGTTGTTTGATTCCTTTAATTGCTGACTCCCTTTTATTGTTTGATTCTATCAGTTGTTGACTCCCATTAATTGTTTGATTTCATTAATTGTTTGATTCCATTAATTGCTTGATTCTATTAATTGCTGACTCCCATTAATTGTTTGCTTCCTTTGTTTGCTTCCCTCACACCAGTGGTGTGAGGGTTGGCTATTATATCTAATGCTTCATTAAGACCAATCCCCACATGTGAAGGGACCCATACAAATTGAACATTATGGCCATTTTTCCTTATTGTATTTACTAATTTTCTACATGAACCAATAATGTGTCCAAAGACTGGACTCCCACTGTTCAAAGAATCCAAAGCTGCCCTACTATCAACAAAAAAATATGCATCTTTATACCTCTTTACAACATTTTCCAATCCTACTAACATTGCATATAACTCAGCTTGTGTTGATGAAATAAAACTGCTCAACCGAAGTCCAATTTTGATGTCATCATTTCCTTGTTCTGTGTACTGTGTTATAAGGATCCAGCACCCTGTCCTGCCACTTGACATAACTGAACCGTCACAATATACATGCAATGTGTTTATTTTAGGCAAATTACTAATCTTATTCCCATATAAAGCCCTTAACTGTCCTAGTTCATGTAATGATTTCTTCATTGTGAGAGGCACTATGTCTAACTCTACTTCTCGTTCTTCCCAGGGTGGATTCATACAACTTTTCTGAACAGCTGTACACCAGTCTGCCAGATTACATTTTTTAATAATATTTACTAATCCATTCATGTATCCTCTCTTGCCTTGCCTGCAGAAGGTCCTCTTATTTTGTAAACCATCATTTATATCTTGTACAAATTTACCCCCACTGTTCCCTTTCATTAATCGAACTGCTGCAACTGTATTAATTTCATTGACCCTCTGTGAAATGCTCTGTAACCCTAGTTCCATTTTCATTATCTCAATCATTGCATTCTTTTGACACCCTAAAATTATTCTCATTGCTTCATTTTGCATGATCTCAAGCTTCCGTAACCTTCCTTCACCAGTACAAGAGAGGACAGGTGCTGCATAGTCTATAAGTGATCTGATGGTAGAAATATACATCATTCTCAGTATGGGTACCCCAGCACCTTTAACACAACATGCTAGAGCCTTCAAAGGCTGTAGTCTTGCTCTACATTGAGTGAGGACATGATATATTTCTGCCTCTTTACTTTCACTAGTAAAGCCAATATACATTCCTAAATATTTATACTTTGACACTTTCTCTACAATTTTTCCATTTAGAAAAACGGATTCAGTTCCTCTTCCTTTACATTCACACTTGGTTTTTTCTTCATTGATAACTAAGCCCATCTTTTGAGAAAGAACACTAAAATTATTTAATGCAATCTGCAAATTTTTTTACAGAGTTTCCTTGAAATAAGATGTCATCTGCATAAATGATGGTTACAACTCCTCTGGGATATTTGTGTGAGGCTATCTTGTTCATTAACACATTAAATAACATTGGACTCAATACTCCCCCTTGGGGAGTGCCTAATTCAAGTGCTCTTTCCTCAGACAAACATCCCTGATACCACACACAGATTCTCCTTCCATGCAAGTAGTCACCTATCCAGTGTAACAACTTTCCTGATACCCCTAGAGCAGCCAGTTCATTCATAACTACTTCACTGTGAGCTTTATCAAATGCTCCTTGTAAATCCACAAAAACTCTACATCTGTCTGCATCATTTGATAAACATTTTATAACACAGTCTGAAGTACATTTCCCTTCCAAAAAACCAAATAAATTACAAGATAGATTTTCCCCCACAATATATACAAGCCTATTTAATAATACTCTCTCCATCATCTTGGAAAAACAAGATGTTAAAGACACTGGCCTGTATCCACCAGTTGCCTTAGGGACAGGAATAACTATCGCTTTCTTCCATTCTGTTGGTAATCTACCCTCTGTATAGCTCATGTTGAATAAATCTAATAATGGACTATTTTCCATACCAACTAAGCAGTTCAAAATTTCATATGTCACACCATCTTCGCCTGGTGCTGTAGATTTTCCTTTTTTAACAGCATTTAATAACTCATCTTTAGTAATATCTACACATGTTACATCACAAATATTTAGAGCTGATGAAATATATCTTCTTCTTTCATTTTGCCACTCATCTAATGCTTCTATTGTCCTGTTAGGCAGGGAGGCAACACTAGCTGCTTTAGCCCATTTGTCAACCAGTTTATTAGCTTCTTCCTCTGGATGAGGATGACTAATAAAATTACTCCTTTTTCCTCTAATTTTGTTAATATCCTGCCATATTTCTTTGAGATTTTTACTCTCCCCAATGTGCTGTGCAAAATCTTGCCAATATTTCTCCCTTGCCTCCTTCCTAGCCTGCCCACATATTTTGGCTATATCCATGAAGATTTCCCTATCTTCTTCTCTTCTACCATTCTTTACCCAATCTTTATGTGCTGCCCTTAACATTTGTGTCCATCCCTTCAACATTTTGTCATTGGTATAGCAGTGTTTCCTAGCCCCATGTCTCTTATCATTTATTTTTTTCTGTGTTGACTTAGTTAAATATCTTTCTATCTCCCCAACTAAGTCATTATAAAAGCTATCCATACAGACTGGTGTATAATTTCTGTACCATTTCTCTATATTTTGAGTAAACACTTGAGTGTCATCCTTGTTTAGTTTCAATCTCTTCCTCCTATATCTCACCTGTCTCTTCCCTAATGGTAATTGAACATATACAACAAAATGGTCACTGACTAGCTCCTTTATTATCTCACATTCTCCCTGGACTCCATGACTGCTTATCATGCAAGCATAGTCTAACCTTCCTCCTTTAATATGAGTCACTTCCTTATTTCCTAACAAGTAAGCATCTGGGTGATCTTGTAAAAATTGCCAAAATTTTATACCATTACTATTAATTCTCCCCATTGTTTCGAGTCTTGGATGTCGAGCATTAAAATCTCCTACAGCCAAAGTTGAGTCCAAAAACATGCAATCTGGTAAGAAGTTGAGGTCAAAACAGCCTCCAGAAATATACAAATTTGCTATGTTCAATTCTCCTTCCTTCAAATATAACTTTATACAGACACTTTCTATTCCTTGTACTCTACTCGGGCTTCCAACTAGTTCTGCTGGTATGGAATTCTTAATGTATGTTGAGACCCCTCTTATACCTTCACCCGAATAGAGATGAAATCCCTTATATCCAGACAGTTTAAGCAGGTCGCCTTTCCTGTCCCCAGTCTCTTGAAGGGTAATTATATCAATATTATTTTTAAGGGTAAAGTAATGTACATCTGTCACTCTATTTTGTAGACCATTAACATTCCAGGACATTATCTTAAGGCTAGCTAGATCCAGGATTAATATTTACACATTTTATATCCTTTCCAATCAGATTCTTTAAGAAGGCCCAATCCTCCTGCACAGATTCCCATTTCCTCAAAAGTTTTTCTTTATCAGCATCTTTACACTTTACCAACACATTTTTAAAACTTTCAGTTGTTGCTCCCTGCACTACACAATCCTTTATTTTCCTCTCCTTCCCTTTAATACTTATTTTAAGCACTGAATTTTTCAAAGGCTTGAGCTCTTCACTTTCCTCTTTTCCTTCTAATTCTACATTCTTCACAGCTTTGTTTTCCCTTTCTTTATTTATCACTGTATCAAGTCTTTTCTCTATCACTTCTATTTTCTGACCTAACTTTTGCAAAACCTGAAACATCTTACGCACCTCTTCTCCCAGAATTTCTTGCACAGTTTTATCACTAACCTGGAGGGCTGCACCACTACTCTCACTTGCTACTTGTTTATTACTCTGTTTGTTCCTGGCATCAACAACTCTTCCGGCCGCAAGCGCAGTCCTTATCCTTCTTGAATCTTCATGCCAGGCATTCTCAGGGATCACTGTCTGTGTGTTCTCCTGCTGTCTTGTCACTGTCAAACCACACCATACTTCTTCAGTGTTCTCTGAATAATTCCTTTGTTGGTCACTTCTCATACGTGGCCTCATCTCGCATGCAATTGAACTAGCATTGTGAGTTTTACCACAATTACAACAACAAGGCTTCACTTTCTCTCCTGCTTTGATCTTGTCCTTACAGTTGCTAGATTCGTGCCTCTTCCCACAGAATCTACAACGTGGGTCCAGTTGACAGCTCCAAGCCTTATGTCCCCATCTGCAACACTTGAGACACATTATTGGTCCCTCCACATATAGTGCCCCCTTCCTATACCCTGCTCCTGTGATGAACACTTTCTCTGGAACCTTTCCTCTCATTAGACCAATAACCTGGCTTCTCTCTTCGCCCCTTATTAAATGCCTCTTGACCCAAACAAATCTTTCGTCATCCAATAAGTATTCTGGATCTAGTATTACAGGGTACCTGAAGATTATAACCTTTGTAAGTAGTATGTCGCTCTCCTCTGGCAAAACCATCAGTAATCCCTTGTACCCAACAGTTGTCAACATTTCCACAGCCTCCATGGTCCCCACTGTAAGATAAGGCTTGTGTGTGCCTTCTTTCAAAAGAGGCTCAAAGCTGCGATGCTCCCGTCCTAGTTGTACGGCCCATTTTAATTTTTCAAGGAAGGTCATCGGGCATGACTGTGGAAAAATTAATCTCTTCCTGACACGACCAACTTCACCTTGTGTGTGTTCTTGTCTGCTTCCTTCAAATTCCATACTTTGCTCTGTTCTTGATCCATTCTCCACTGTCTCCTTACTGTTATTTCCATTATTATTACCACCCACACACGTTTTTTGTCCTAGATGTTTTTGTCTCTTCTCCTCTCTCACTTCTCCGCTTTCACTGTCCTCTTGCCAGCTTGTCTCCCTCATCCTTTTAGAAATTTCTTTCTTATTCACTACCTCTTGTTGTAGCTGTATTTTCTCACTTTCGAACTTCCCTTGTGCTTCATCACTCGTATTTGACTCATCACTACTCAACTCAAGGTCTTCAAGAACTTCGTCCAATACTATCTTTTCTTTACTCTTCCATGTAGAGTTCTTAAGCGAAAATTCACTTTCCATGGGGCAATGTTGACATCCCACAACACCCAGCCAGGAGTGATGGGACCCCGAGCAGTTATTTTCGTAAGGTAAACAGTAAGTTCCCAACACCAAAGTTGCTTGACGATACTTATCTTATCCTCAGGTCCTTATACACAAGTAGGTAAGTCTATATATCCTTCAGATAATGTAATAGGCTCGAAAACATCCCAAATTTGGGAGCTAGCACTCACAGCTGTGTTTACCGTACTAAAAAAAATGGCCGCTCTTAGAATAACTTGCTCTCTCTTTCTATACCATTCTGCAGCCACACACACTTATATTACACTCATTTACCTCAGGCTAAGTGCAAATTATGTCCTCTCTCTAACGACCCCCCCCCCTCCACACACCTACATGCTTACGTTTAATGACTCTTTATAGCATCAGTTCCTCATCTTCGCTAAGGATAAACACAAGATATAATCCCATAACCTTTCTGACTTGTCAAACTTTAGCCACACCTCACACACTAATTCCCTCCTCTTGAACCCCGCCACCTCATTCTTCTCTTTTTTTGTCATAATTAATAATCTTTTCTAAATCCTTCATGTGTATTAAATAAAATGACTTGCTCTAAATATATAATTATCACTTCTTTACTAATGTTTCTTCTCATCTTATATTACTTTCCATAATTTCCCTTGTAGTGCCATCCATAAAAAGATTAAGCTCTCTCACTAAAACTTTACCAGTCAATTCTATATATTTCCTAACATAGTCGTACACTAAAAATTATTTCGGTGTTTCTATTAGATCCGTCGACAATTATAACAAAGCATTTCTCAGTCATGAGGGTTTTTCTTTTTTCAAGTGGACTTCTTTAAAAAAAATTATCATCATATTACAAATATCCGACCCATGCATCCAATTACCTTTCTAAAAAAAATCCCCAACTCCCTCTCCCTTTACCACTTTAGTCCTTTATACACCTCACAAGCAAAACCTAAATTATTATACAAGGGACACCAACCATACTCACACTGTTCTTTGGTGAATTTCCCCTCTAACTTGCCTTCAGAATTTTATATCAAGCCTCAGTGAACTAACTTTCTCTTTCCCTTAAACATATTCCCTGTTATAGAGTAATAAAGCATCAGGCCCTGGTAGTGCTTGTCTTGCTGTGTTTTCTATTTTAAAGTTTAGTAATCAATGAAAGTCAGCATCAAGACCTTACACATTAAAAGCCTCCATATTATTCTACTCTCCATAGTCTGGTCACTGTTCTTGTCTGGGTCGAGTTTGTGCATAATATATCTATAATTAGGTGGTAATAATGCTCCAGAACAACCATGGAGACTCGCTAGCCCACTAATTAGCAGTGTTAATGAGCTCCAAGTGCGTATACCCACAGGTGTGTTTGGGAAGTACCTTTATGACAAAAACAAACAGCCCACCCCCCAGTTCTCCAATACCTTTACTTGTTTACAGTACAGTATCAGCGTGACTGTACAGGTACTAGGTAACATGATTCTATTCCCAGAAAAAATATTATTAGCTTCGATTTATATATATATATATGTATATATATATATATATATATATATATATATATATATATATATATATATATATATATATATATATATATATATATATATATATATATATATATATATATATGCATGTCTTCTAAAAACAACAATATCACGAAATATATATCAAGTTCTCTACAAATGGTCGAAATAAAACAAAGTGAAAAATACTGACTATGATGCAACGGACGTAAATATTTGTCTGTGTAATAACCGAAAGAATTACTGAGTGTAAACGAGTACGCGAAATTGTGTGTGTATTGGTATGTGTGTGTGTGTGTGTGTGTGTGTGTGTGTGTGTTTGTGTGTGAGAGAGAGAGAGAGAGAGAGAGAGAGAGAGAGAGAGAGCAGGCTTAAATGAAGTCACAAAGAAGATCTGATGAGAAACACTAATGGAATGTCCACACATTCTTCTTACCCAGCCTGACATTCACCTTCAGTATATCTTCCACCGTGTAGTAACCCTGAACAAAGGGGAATTCTCACTCGAGTCGCTCCACTCTATATTATTTTACCCCCCAAAAAGAAATCAAAATCAGTTGACGCATTATATATGTAATTTGAATATTGAAATAACCCAATTTTTTCTTCTTTAGACAAAAGGGTATAAGGATCTAACTAGCCCATTACTCTCCCATAGAGCAGTTAGTCCCAGGAACGTAAAAGGAAGGTCACCCACCCCTACCCTGTGTGTGCTCGTTACCAGTTAAAAACGATAATAAAGGAAACGCAGATAAATATCCAAGATAATAATATAAAGCTGAATGATATGAAAATGAATGAATGACACTGATCTGGTGGGTGACACAGGAGAATGAGTTAGCAAACTATTTATGGTGAATGTGTTGAAAGAGAATGTTAGTGAATGGCTTATGGTGAATGTATTGTAGGGGATTACTAATTAATGTATAATGTTAGTGTTTGATTTATGGTGAATGGTGATGAAAAGGAGATGGTATGTAAACGTTAGTTAGGAGGGAGAAATGATAAAGGAATGTAGATCATTAGGTATAAATTAATAGTTGTGTCAGCAAAGTCAACCCTAGCTGATGAAGGTAATCGTATAAGAGTCCAAGTACTTATAGAGGCAATATGTATATTTTGAAATGTGTTGAGGAAGAAACGGTATCAAACGCGGTGAAGTTGTGGATGAACTGAGGAAAGAAAGTTGAGCCGCCATTACAAAGGTTGGAGGGAAAATAGAAAATTATAAAAGAACAGTAATTGGTAATGGTACTGTCTGCTGGATGATCAGAAGGAAATTAATATTACAAATGTAAATAAACCTATCCAAAAGTCACTTAAGATAATATTATTCACTTCCGTGGTTTCAAGCAACTCAGTCACCCTTCCTACAGGATAGATCTGTTCCCAAGCGACTATTGTGTTTGGAAACCTGAAATTCCACCTCCGAAAGAGTCGCTTTCACGGTGATGAAGAGGTGCTGGAGGCTACTGAACAGTGGTTTAAGGAGTAGTTAGTCTGGCGGAGTGAGTGTGAAGGACAAGTGTACAGAAGCTACAGGAGGTTGTCTTGGAAAATGAATTAGGAGTTGCTTTATGTAAGGGCGGAAACGCTCTTCCTGCTCGTTACCGTTGCTAACTCTCTCGTTTGCTGCTGCGACCAACACTTGGAGGGATTGGACAGAGGTGGGAACGGCAGCTGCTACCTGTGTCACACCAGATCCTACTCAGCCATGAGTGCTGTCACTACCTTCCCCCGCTGTTCGTCAAATTCTGGCTGTGATCTCATCAAGGCTCGGGACTCGTGGGCTGTGTCCCCAGACCTTCACCTATCGACTGTCAATTCTCTGGACATCTACCACTACCCCATACCACGACCGTCAGTTCATCTCCTCCGTCTGTGCCCATGTGTTCTCCTGCCATATCAAGACATCAGCCACTGTCGCTCGAGTATGGAGTTGAATGGACGCTTCCCCCTGAGTGTGGATCACCTTGTTCGAGAACCTTCCCCAGGGCCACTGTCATAGGAAATTTCTGTTCATTGTTTGATTCTTTTGTTGTTTGATTCCTTTAATTGCTGACTCCCTTTTATTGTTTGATTCTATCAGTTGTTGACTCCCATTAATTGTTTGATTCCATTAATTGTTTGATTCCATTAATTGCTTGATTCTATTAATTGCTGACTCCCATTAATTGTTTGCTTCCTTTGTTTGCTTCCCTTAATTGTTTGACTCCATTCACTGTTTACTGCCTTAATTGTTAGACTCCCGTATTTGTTATTTGATGTTTGTTGAGTGTCATTCTCAAACGGTTGTTTATTATTCCTCAGAAAACCATGGTCCTGGACTTTCCTTTATTAAGATCCTGATTAGTCTAGTAAGGGATTCCTATCCCTAAGACCCAGGCCTTTACACTTTACCTTTTTGTTATACACCCAATTTTCAAAACTATTTGGCCACCTCGTACGTGATGGGGAGCAGAGTGTTGGGTAGCTTCAAGGCAGGGAGGTGCTGCGGAGCTGATATATGATGCTGGGCGGTACAGGCCCGACAGGAGTAACTTAGATAGATAGATACAAGCAAGTAGTAGAAGCTCCAAAAAGTTGCTGGTAGCGAAAGTCAGAGCGGGGAAGATAACAGAGGAAGAAGCAGGGGGTTAGGAAGGGAATTGTAGTGGGAGAGATAGAGCCGTGGCTTTACACGACATGCGTTATATTTGATTTAGCGCAGAGCGCACGAATTAGGTTTTGTCTGCGTTGGGTGTGTGATGCTCCGGATTAACTTAGATGGAATTCTTGGGAACTTGTTGTAAAAGGGGGACGTGGTAGTAGAACAGATTTGTTACAACAGTTGGAAATATTGGATGTCAATGAGTGGTGGAAGAGTCAACGTTGCTCTTGATTCCGGTCTCTGCAACATGCGAGAAAGGTTTTGAAAAGTGCGTAAGTTTTTCTTTGGAAAAAGTTTCAAGACATGTATTGGGCAGGGCACTCCGGTCACCAGACATTGACCACAGATCTACAACATCACACCACTGAACCACCTTGGAATGTGTATATAATAATTTACAGATATATGTGTTCCTTAAAGATGCAACAGATCAACATTACTACTCTTAAGAAGATAACTGGTGATGAAGGAAGAGAACCTGTGTCTCAACACTTGTGAAATATGCTGAATTTTGTTGTACGAATTTATAACTTTATTTTAGTTGTTTTGTGGGTGATATTGGTTGTAAAAATAACGCTGTTGCTTCAAGGATGTAATTAATAACATAACCTGAAGAGTTGTACACAATAGTCACCGCAGTTCGCTTTAATAGTTGATTCTTTATATTTTCCGGAGAATTTGTTCCATTGTGTATATATAAATTATCTTATTCTTGTTCTTCCCTTCACTCTGTATCACCTATAATCTTATACATACGTAATATATGTCAAATATAAACACAGAACTAAATAACTGGTTAATTAACCATAAGTCTGTTTGATGGAGCATAAATACAACTTCCAAAATCACTCATATACTTCCTTAGCGCGGCCTGACGAGTTACTGCAACCTTATTGTTTTGTGTGTGTGTGGTGTGTGTGTGGTGTCAAGATGTGTGCGCCCTTTGCCACAGGCAGCGGCTAGTTTATTGTACAGTATGTTTATAATTCCTGACCATATAAGAATCCAGTAAAAAGCTAATGTTTTCAGTGTCCTGATACTTGTTGACATATACATTATACAAGTTATATTA